>NW_026062114.1:0-300000 GCF_023897955.1 Schistocerca gregaria | reverse complement strand
TAAATTAAACTTTGAAAATCTTTGTCTCGGCCTTAAGCTGCGACACTATTCTTGTTTAACGTGAGGCCTTCAGCCGCGTTATATGGGATAAAATTAAAGCTAAGGCTTTCAACCTATTTATATTGAAGATAAAAAAAATTCTGAAGAAGTGAAACCGCCAGAAGAACTCCTGTACCTTGCTTAGGCCTTGTGCCTTGGATTTTCGATGTGGCCTTCAGCCGATCTAAATTAAATCAAAGGAGGTCTTTCGTTAAAACCTTGAGAGTTTTGATTCTTGCTTGTCTGATTGTGTGTTTTAAGAAATAAATTTTGTATGTTGGTGTGCAACTGACAGTAATATATTTTGACCTCTTTCCACAAATCTAACCGCATCCGCGCCGTCCTGCTAGCCCAGGGATTTCACTGGTAGCAGAGCATGGTTACGTTTGTGTTCTTGCCATTCCAGTTACTGTTAGTTTCAATTTTATTTCTGTTCTGTGACACCACATTGTTTTGGGTGTTGATTGTTTCAGGTGTATTGTAATGGCGGTCAGTCAGAGTCCGGGGATCGGCCTGCTCAGAAACATCTTGTTTACGAGTTGGAAATAAGGCGCCAAGCTACTGAGGGCAGTGATCCGGATTTAGTGGCCCGTTTAGGTGCTGCCGTTTTTCAGCCGGTTGACGTCACGCCGGCGGTGTTGGGTGAGACAGAAGCTGCCACTGAATTTTTGTTGAAGGCTGTTAGGGGCCTTGTCGACACTATTTGCGTTTTGGAAGGCACTCAACCTACTGCCAGTCTATTGGATACGGTGTAGGCCCAGTTAATGTATTTAACAAATCGGAAAGCGGATTTGGGCATGTTAGCTTTGGAAGATCACCATTAAAAATTAGCCGCCGAATTGGGCTCTTTGGTTAGTGCATTGCAGTTTAATCTTACGTGTTTAGAGTTGGTGAGAGGAGGATTGAGTAGCGGGACTTGCTGTGTTCGGGAGAAGGCGAGAGCCTACCCCGGATGGTACTGTTACGTCCTTGGTGAAGTTAGACGCAATGTTTGCCAAGTTGCCTAATCCTCTCGTGATATTACTGAATTAGTCGTGGAGCGGCTTGAACAGGTCGAAAAATTATTACGGTTGTCGGTTCGTCTTGAACTTTATGCTTCTCCCTTTCGTGGTTCCACACCAAGTAATTTTGTCACTGCCGTACCTGTTAGCTAGAAGTGAGTTGCAGAACCTCCTCTTCCGAGCCATGGCTGAAGTGTTCTCCTTACAGCAGTTCAGGGAGCTCGTCATTAGGCAGAGATTGACCACAGGAGTTCGAAAACCGCTTGAATGTCGTTACATTTGGGAGTTGCAGCGGGATAAAGAGCAGTTACATCAGTATGTGGACAGAGTTCAGACGGCGTCCTTGGCTTTGTTAATCGATTTGCCTGAACAACAGCCGGTGTCTATTGTTCTTAGGGGAATGCGCGTTGCGGATAAGTAGCACTATGTCTTCCGTAATCAGCCTTCAACTTGGGAAGAACTCCGTGCCGCGGTTGTAGCGATATGGGCGTTGCCGCTTGGATACGATGTATGTCACGAAGTTAAGGGGCAGGCCACCGGTGGTGGCTAGGGAAATTCCGAAGTGTCTGCATCCGCTGAAGCAGTAAAACTGGAACCCCGGTGTTGTTTCAGGTGCGGCAGCACGGCTCACTTGGAGCTCTCTCGGATTCAGCCTCGCGCTCTCAGAGCCAATAAATGACGCCGGACTGGGCAGCTATCTCGTGATCGAGCCTTTAGACGCTGGCGTACCCGTGTTGTCGCTCCCTCTTCACCGCCCTCACCTTACGTTTGTTCTCGAGTAGGTGGCGAACCGATCTGTGCTCTTTCCGATTCTGGTAGCTCATTTTCATTATTGTGCTTCGAGTGGTTTTTGGAAGTTGGTCATTTTACGAAACTTCGGTCGGTGCTTTCTCCGGTGCAGAGATGTCGGGTGGCCAATGACCAGGTGTTGCCTCTGCATGATTGGGTCCGAGGGAGTATATCGATGGGGGATTTTTCCTGGCCATTGTCATTAGTTTCGGTCAAGGAGCTGCCGGTCGATCTAATTTTGGGATGTGATTTCAATAAATACTTGGTTATTCTTGGATTATTCTGGGCACACCTTTTTCTTTAAGTTAGGTCCTGTGGAGAAGTTTCTACATCTACATCCATACTCCGCAAGCCACCTTATGTTTCGTTTTATAAGTGCGCTAAACGTATTGTGCATCGAAATGCAGATGCATTGGCCGTTCAGGATGTGGCTAATGAGTTTGATCTTACCCATCTCTCGCCGCATCACGCTTCTCAATTACGGGATTTTTTACAGAGTTTTCCTGAGCTTCTTAGTGATAACTTGAGTGTCACTAATGTTCTTAATTACCATATCCTTCTATCCGACGATAGTCCTGTCAGGCAGCCCCCACGTCGCCTCTCACCTCCTAAGGTGAAGATACTGAAGGCGAGAATATCACAAATGGTCCAACAAGGAGTTATTACGCCTTCTACATCTACTTATGCTTCCCCCATATGCCATGTTCCCAAGGATCAGGAGCACTATTTCAGACCTGTGGTTAACTACCGGGTGCTTGAACACTAAGGTTGTCTTCGAATGTGCCTCTGCCTCTGATCTACATAACTTTTACCTGGTTTGCCGGTACTAATTGGTTTACTGTTCTTGGTTTGAACCAAGCCTGTTATCAGATTCCATTAGCTGAAGAATGTAAACATGTTACCGCATTTTGTACTGATTGGAATCTGTTTGACAGAGTTCCTTTTGGTTTGGCAACTCGTTTGCTGGATAATATCCTTAGGGACTTGAAATTAGTGTTTGCCTATAATTATTTGGACGATTTAGTCATCTATAGCCGTTCGTTTCTGGACCATTTGGATCATATCCAGAAAGTTCTTTCGAGGTTTCAGGGAGCCGGGCTGACTGTTAAACCCAGTAAGATGACATTAGAAAGGCAGCAGGTGTTCTTCTTAGGTCACCTAGCGTCAGGTCAGAGTATTCGCATCGAACAAGAGCGAACTAAGACCATACGGGCGTTGCCTCCGCCTACTGATAAACTCGGAATTGCTAGGTTCATAGGCATGTTGAACTATTTTAGGCGTTTTGTCCCTAATTTTGCTTAGTTGGCCGCGACCTCAAACGAACAGTGCCGGAAGAGAGTGCGTTTTGAATAAGGACCTGTCCAGGAGCCCGCGTTTGAGTATATTAAGGCAGCTGTAGCCAATCGTCCATTTCTAGGAGTACCATACTTTAATAAAAGGTTTATTGTCCAAAATGACACATCTAATGCTGGTATTTTAGCCGTAAAACTGGCCGTAGTGCCAGTTGAGAGATACGCATTTAATTTGAAGTTAAACACGTGAGAGACACTGAAAATATCCTTGCGGATGTCCTCAGCCGGTAGTTCGCCGAATCTACACCTAGTGAGGGAACCCGGGAGACAGATGGAGGCAGGATTGGGAGAAATTCCTCTTTAGTTTGATGTCGCTCAGCGTCGGGATCAGGACCCTATTTGGCTGGGGAACTGTCGCATGAGTATATTATTAACAGTTGCATTCTGCGTAAAAGGGTCGGGCATGCGAAGCAGTTAAAGAAGTTTGCCAGTAGCTCTGGTGCGCCCGGTTTTTCGGTACTTTCATGATTCGTTGGTGGGTAGCCACTTATAAGTTCCTAAGACTCTGAAAAAAGTCAAGGAGCATTTGACTTGGCCCACCATGGAGCGAAATGTCAGAGAGATGGTATAGCAATATCGGCTGTATAATGTAGTCAAACCCAAGAATGCTCTTCAACAGGGTTTGCTGAGCTCTGAGCGCGAGTCCTGTCCTACGCACAAGCTCTATATCGATTATCTAGGACCCTTTCTTCGTACTAAGAAAGGTCATCGATACGTGTTAGTTATTATTGATGCGTTCTCCGGATTCACTTGGCTCCTTCCGAGCCGTAACGTCACTGCTACCACCACTATTTCTCATTTAACTAAAGTTTTCATTGTTTTTGGCCCCCCTAAGAAAATTGTTAGCGATAATGCGCCGGCCTTCCTTTCGGCTCCTTTCAAGGCGTCCTATTTTCAGAACGGTGTCAAGCATATCACGACTGCGTCGTATTATCCGCAGGCATGCTTTACGGAGAGGGTTAACCGAAATCGTAAATCCGCTTTGATTTCAGAAAACGCCTAGTAAGTGGGACTCTAGTCTTCCTTGGCTTAGTTTTGCTTTTAATACCGCCAATCATGAAGCCTTGGGAGCTACTCCCGCCTCTTTGATCCTTTCCTATCCTGTTAATTCCCCTTTTTCGAACTTGTGGGGAATTCAAGATCTAGTTCCTCAAGTCATCAATGAAAACTGGAACCGTCCCAGACGTAATATACTCAGGGTCCATAATAATCAAGGTGAGCGTTACAATCGTAATCGGCGAACCTTTAGAGGGAGGCCAGGAGATCAGGTCTATGTCCGTAGTTTCCCCAGTAGGCAGGTGCGTGTCGGAAATATGAGTAAATTTACTCCTCATTTTCTGGGGCCTAGCACCAATTTGCGCATTTTAGGCCCGGTGAATCTGCTGGTTAAGGATAACCATTCCGGTAACCAGTACTGGGTTCACCTTAGCCAGGTTAAATCCAGTTAGTTAGTCTGATGGTTAAGTAGCCCCCCCCCCCCCCTTTCCGGCATCGTGTTTGTTTGAGGGCGGGAGGTTGAGCCCTGGCTGGCTCGTGTTATGCTTCCCATTAAATCTTGGTTTTGGTTGATATTCTGTGATTAGTCTCTCGCGGTTATGCTGTTATCCTCTCTCTCCGTGAGTCGCAGCAGCAGCGCGTATCGATATTAGTACCCTTGTACTATCTATGGCGTCGCGCTTATAGTTTTCCAACTGCAGCGCGTGGGGGTAATGCTCCGGTCCTTTTGCCTCAGAAAGTCTACAAGGAAGAGCTATGTGGTCTACTTAGTTCTGGTGCATACCGGAAGATTAACAAAGATCCTACTATCAAGGCGACAGTATGGACTGCTGCCTTGCTGAACGCTTCATCACTACCAAAGGAAGTCAAAAGAAGTACCACCGAGATATTATGGTCTTCCTAAAGTTCACAAAATGTCTAAGTATGAGAGTGTAGAGGTCTATGAGACCTATAACGAGCGCTATTGGTTCACCGACGTATTTTTCTGCCAAACACTTGGCTTCCTAATTAAAACAATTGGTAGGAAAATGGAGTCACCACATTCGTAATTCTATGGATTTTATTCAGAGACTTAACACGTCAAAACTAACTAGCACATCATTATTATTTAGCCTGACGTTGCTGTCATTATGCACCGGTACCTTTAAAGGACTCTTTCTCTTATCAGCCAACATCTTGATAAGAACATTACGGCCTTATTTGAACATGTGCTTTTATCATCTTATTTCCAGTTTAATGGTGAATTTTATGAGAAGATTGGATAGTTAATAAAAATTTGCTGGTTTCCAGCCGCGTCGGGTGGTTAAAATCCCACGGGCTTTCGACTGAGCTCTCCCCGGTCATTGTCAAGTGGTAAGACTGACTGCTGTGTCGCCGTGGCCGCGTCGTTATACAGCCGCACTGCTGGATGTGACGTCACTGGTGCTCTCTTCCACGCCATATATGATCATGTTTTCATACCGCGTCCATCGCGCCCGTTTTAACATCGCGATAGCCGGGTCCCAGGCTGTGCTGAGCTGCAAACATCCGTCCTTGTTGATGGTGTTTTCAGCGGTTTTTATTTCAATAGCTTCTTTTATGACGCTATCGCAAAATCCCTCCGCTTTCATAACGACAGATGTTTCGTCGAATAGAATTCGGTGTCCATTTTCTAAGGCGTGTTCTTCCACGGCTGATTTTTCTGGATAGCGTAGGTGTAAGCACCTCTCGTGTTCCTTTCCGACGTTGCTCTACCATGCGTACTGTTTGGCCGACGTAGTAACAGCCACACTGACATGGTATCTTGTACACTCCAGGCGTTCTTAGCCCTAGGTAGTCCATCACAGGCCTTATGAGCTGACGAATTTTTGCTGGGGGCCTGAACACCGATGAAATGTTATATCTCGTCAGGAGTCGGCTAATCTTTCCCGACACTGTACCACAGAAAGGCTAAAACACAAGTTTCTTGCTTTCTTCTTCGGTGGTGTTCTCTTCTCTGTTGGTGTGTTTCTTGCGTGTCACGCCAGATATAGCCTGGACACCTGTCCGTGGCTGTACCCGTTTTCCCGGAAGACGTTTCGGAGGTGGCTCAGTTCTAGTGGCAGACTTGCTGCGCCTGGGACGACTTTAGCACGATGGACGAGGGTATTCAGAACGCCACGTTTTTGTGCCGGATGGTGGTGGCTGAGAGCGTGCAGATACTGATCTGTGTGTGTGTGTGTGTGTGTGTGTGTGTGTGTGTGTGTGTGTGTGTGTGTGTGTGTGTGTCGGTTTTCTGTAGACACTGTGGCTGAGGTGCCCCTTGGTTTTCCGTCGAATGAGGACGTCAAGCAAGGGCAATGTACCCTCTGTCTCGACTTCCATCTTACACTTGATGTGGCCGTGAATGCTGTTCACGTGTTCCAAAATTCACGACCATGGGACTACATGATGAAAGTGTCATCAACGTAACGCTAAAGGCAACTTGGTTTAGCTGGAGCCGTGTCCAAGGCGAAGTCTTCAAATTTTGCCATAAAAAGTTTGGCTATGGATAGAGCCAGAGGGCTTCCCATAGCCACGCCGTCCAACTGGTCGAAATACTGGCCGCCATGTAGGAAGTACGACTATGTCACTGTGTGCTTAAACAGTCCCACAATTGTGCTATCAGATAATTGTGAGAGGAGATCTATACAGTCTTTGACCGGAACACGTGTAAACAGGGAGACCACACCAAAACTAACCATCATATCTCCTTGACTAAGACACAGTTGTTCAATTCTGTTGAGAAAGTCGACGGTGTTCTTGATGTGATGCACACAACGACCCACATGCGGTGCAAGGAGGCTGGTCAGGTGTTCTGACAGTCTATAAGTGGGTGACCCAATGGTGTTCACAATGGGACGAAGAGGAGAATCCGGTTGTGGATTTCTGGTAGTCCAAAAAGCGTAGGTGGCCTCGGCGCCTGAGGGAGCAGAGTCTTAATAACGCCCTCTTCCAGCATTGACTGTTTTAGAAGCTCTGATGTCTTCCTCATTATTCTTGACGTCGGGTCCCGTGGCAGTTAACGCTATATATCCTCTTCAAGCATTAACTGAATTTTGGCATCGTAGTCAGCTTTATTTAGAATGACGGATGCATTGCCCTTGTCGACTGGCAGAACCACGATGAGTGCGTCGTTGCGGAGTGCGTGAAGACTATTGCGTTTAGCCCTAGTCAAGTTAGACCTCGGTGGTTTAGATTTTGAAATGATGCGACACGATTCACGATGAATTTCGTCAGCATTCTCACTAGGCATCTTACGGATTGCTTGTTCAACCCCACTTATATCATCATAGACAGGGATGCTCTGAGGCCCTGGTGCGAAGTTAAGACCTTTCTTAAGCGCCGAAATGGCACCCGCATCGACCTCTTTCTCCGTCATATTGATGACAGTTCCTTCTGTTGATTTCCGTTCTGCACCGTGTTGTTGTTAAGATATCCACGCGAACTACCCTTTCTGTTTCTCTGTGGCCTTCTTTTGCTGTGGTGGCAGCGTCGACCCACTCAAAATCTAATTGTGTGAGTACCTCTGTCAACTGCAGATGTATAGCCAGCAGTTCGCGACCTTTTAAATCCAGCTGCCTCCTAGTGAAGTATATCGTTTCCCGCAACAGGGCAGAGCTGGCTGAACGGTAGATTCACCTGGCTGCCGAGGTAAATCGTGGAATCGCGTTCTCATCTCAACAGCGTAGAAGGAAGGCTACAGAGCTTAACAGGTTAGCCTTCTTCCCAAGCAGGTTCCCTAGGCGCCACGTCTCCCCCCCCCCCCCCCCCCCCCCCGTAGAGGTACGCCATGTATGAATGCGTGGTTTCGTAACGATATGATTAATAAGATTTTCTCGGGCTTCCAGCCGCGTCAGGTGATTATAATCCAACGAACTTTCGACCGAGCTCTCCTCGGCCACATCAAGTTTACGATGGAAGTCGAGACAGATGATGCACTGCCCTTGCTTGACGTACTCGTTCGACGGAAAACCAACGGGCACCTCAGCCACAGTGCCCGCAGGAAACCTACACACACAGATCGGTAACTCAGCCACCACCATCCGGCACAAAAAGTGGCCTTCTGAATACCCTCGTTCATTGTGCTAAAGTCGTCCCAGACGCAGCAAGTCTGCCACTAGAACTGAGCCACCTCCGAAACGTCTTCCGGGAAAACGGGTACAGCCACGGACAGGTATCACAGGCTATATATGGCGCGACACGCAAAAAACAAATTAAGAGAGAGGAGAACACCACCGAAGAAGAAAACAAGAAACTTGTGTTTTAGCCTTTCTGTGGTACAGTGTCGGGAAAGATTAGCAGGCTACTGAAGGGATATAACATTTCATCGGTGTTCAGGTACCCAGCAAAAGTTCGTCAGCTCATGAGGCCTGTGAAGGACGATCTAGAGCTTAGAACGCTTCGAGTGTACAAGATACCATGTCAGTGTGGCTGTTACTACGTCAGCCAAACAGTACGCATGGTAGAGCAACGTCGGGAAGGAACACGAGAGGTGCTTACACCTACGCTATCCAGAAAAATCAGCCGTGGAAGAACACGCCTTAGAAAGTGGACATCGAATTCTATTCGACGAAACATGTCGATATGAAGGAGGGATTTTGCGATAGCGTCATAAAAGAAGCTATTTAAATAAAAACCGCTGAAAACACCAACAACAAGGACGGAACCCGACTATCGCGATGTTAAAACGGGCGCGACGGACGCGGAATGAAAACATGACTATATACAGGGTGTTACAAAAAGGGACGGCAAAATTTCAGGAAATAAAGAAAAGATGTTATGTGGACATGTGTCCGGAAACGCTCAATTTCCATGTTAGAGCTCATTTTACTTTCGTCAGTATGTACTGTACTTCCTCTGTTCACCTCCAGTTGGCAAAATAGAAGGAAGGTAATGTTGGCTTCGATGTTTGTGTTGACCTGCGACTCATTGCTCTACAGTACTAGCATCAAGCACATCAGTACGTAGCATCAACAGGTTAGTGTTCATCACGAACGTGGTTTTGCAGTCAGTGCAATGTTTACAAATGCGGAGTTGGCAGATGCCCATTTGATGTATGGATTAGCACGGGGTAGTAACCGTGGCGAGGTATGTTTGTATCGAGACAGATTTCCAGAACGAAGGTGTCCCGACAGGATGACGTTCGAAGCAATTGATCGGCGTCTTAGGGAGCACGGAACATTCCAGTCTATGACTCGCGACTGGTGAAGACCGAGAACGACGAGGACACCTGCAATGGACGAGACAATGCTTCCTGCAGTTGACAATAACCCTAATGTCAGAGTCAGAGAAGTTGCTGCTGTACAAGGTAACGTTGACCACGTCACTTTATTGAGAGTGCTGCGGGAGAACCAGTTGATTCCGTACCATATACAGCGTGTGCAGGCACTATCAGCAGCTGATTGGCCTCTACGGGTACACTTCTGCGAATGGTTCATCCAATAATGTGTCAATCCTCATTTTAGTGCAGATGTTCTCTTTACGGATGAGGCTTCATTCCAACGTGATCAAATTGTAAATTTTCAGAATCAACATGTGTGGGCTGACGAGAATCCGCACGCATTTGTGCAGTCACGTCATCACCACAGATTTTCTGTGAACGTTTGGGCAGGCATTATTTGTCGGTGATGTCTTGATTGGGCCCCATGTTCTTCCACCAATGCTCAATGGAGCACGTAATTATGATTTCATACGGGATACCCTACCTGTGCTGCTAGAACATGTGCCTTTACAAGTACGACACAACATGTGGTTCATGCACGATGTAGCTCTTATACATTTCAGTCGAAGGGTTCGTATGCTTCTCAACAACAGATTCGGTGACCGATGGACAGGTAGAGGCGGACCAATTCCATGACCTCCACTCTCTACTGACCTCAACCCTCTTGACTTTCATTTATGGGGGCATTTGGAAGCTCTTGTCTACGCAACCCCGGTACCAAACGTAGAGACTCTTCGTGCTCGTATTGTGGACGGCTGTGATACAATACACCATCCTCCAGGGCTGCATCAGCGCATCAGGGATTCCATGCGACGGAGGGTGGATGCATGTATCCTCGCTAACGGAGGACATTTTGAATATTTCCTGTAACAAAGTGTTTGAAGTCACGCTGGTACGTTCTGTTGATGTGTGTTTCCATTCCATGATTAATGTGATTTGAAGAGAAGTAATAAAATGAGCTCTAACATGGAGTTAAGCGTTTCCGGACACATGTCCACATAACATCTTTTCTTTATTTGTGTGAGGAATGTTTCCTGAAAGTTTGCCGTACCTTTCTGCAACACCCTGTTTGTCGAGGAAGAGAGCACCAGTGACGTCACAGCTAGCAGTGCGGCTGTATAACGACGCGGCCACGTCGACACAGCAGTCAGTCTTACCACTTGACAATGACCGGGGAGAGCTCGGTCGGAAGCTCGTGCGATTTTAACCGCTGGAAGCCTGAGAACATTTTATTAATTCATATCGCCAAGAAACCATGCATTCATACAAGATCGATGGTGTTGTCATGGGACGCCCCCTCTACCCTCTGGTAGCTAATTTATTCATGGAAGACTTCGAGGACAAGGCACTGGACTCAGCAAGTTTTAAACCAACGGTCTTCTGGAGGTACGTGGACGACACATTTGTGGTATCGCCGCACGGGACGAATGAATTACATCGATTTTATGAGCATTAGAATTCCATCCATTCTAGTATCAAATTTACTATGGAAATATAAAAAGACGTTTACCTCCCATCTTTGGATGTTGTCGCTCGCCGTAAAGTTGATGGCACATTAGGACACGCCGTATACCGGAAACCAACGTATACAAATCTATATGTTCATGCCAGTAGCTGCCATCACCCTTCACAGACCGTAGGTGTTCTTAAGACCTTAGTGCATAGGGCACACTCTATTTCCGATAAAGACAATTTGCAACAAGAGCTTACATACCTTAAGAGCATTTTTAAATCGAATGGATTTTCCCCGCAACAAATTTGTAGAGCATTCAATGTAAAACCTAGGAAGAAGATATTAATTCTTTCAAATCTAGTACTTTTTTGCCGATGTGGGTGTATTCTTCAGAAATTCTGTGTTGTGGTGGTCTTTCACCCCCCCCCCCCCCCCCCCCCCAACGAAGACTGCTGCAGCTATACTCTGTGAAGGACGATTTACAGCTTCGTAAAGCGGGTGTGTATCAGATTTATAGCGGAAATTGTGAGAAATCGTACAGAGATCAAACAACACGCACCGTTCATGAGAGATGTGTAGAGCATCGAAGATACAAACGCTTATTACAGCCAGACAAGTCAGCTGTGGCCGAACATTGTCTTGGTACAGGTCATTCCATGAATTACAGTGATGTGAATATTTTAACATCCACGTCTTCCTTTTGGGAATCTCCCGTCAAGGTATAGAGATTAGAGCAGCTAATAATTTAATTAACAGAGATAATGGTTTTAATTTGGACAAAGCATGGAATCCGGCTCTTGGGGTAATTGAACTGCAGAGAAGTCGTCACGGTGTCACCGCCGCCGATCATACATCGATAAGCGAATCGAATGTCTGTACGCCTTCGCCACAGGCGGTGCATGTATAAGCGTATTTCTTTGCCGCCGACCAACATCTCTGACTCGCATGCGCAGTACCGCCGCGGTGGAGCATCTAAGGCCGCGCTTGGCATCTTGTCGTCAGTCTTATGACTCACTCTAAGGATGGCCGGACGATACGCGGCCGAAATATCAGTGGAGAAAATTTTATTTGCGCGCCTGCGTGCCCAAAATTTAATGGACTGTTCATTACGCCGCGAGAAATTGAAAATGGACAGTGGTTATGAAGTTTTTTAAGTAAGAAACTGAGGAAAAATAGGGAGGAAACGTTTATGAAAAAGCACATCTCCGATACAAAAATGAGCTTGTAATGTCTTCACTTACGTTGTACTATATCCCACAGTATGTCTCGTTTCACCAGCTATCGATGCCCCTTAATAATTACATTGTTTCATCGTATAATGCGGTCAATAATTAAGTTTTGCATGTTAACCATACGGCAAAGCACTCTTCTCTTTGCGTGCTGTCATTTGCCAAAATCTTGTTTCCATATCTCAAACCGTTTGAGATGTGAGGAATGTTGAGAATATCTCATTCTGGCTTTTTCGCTGGCTCGGACGGTTGCAGATGAGTGCGCTACATCAGGTTAATTTTTCCGTCATTGGTGACTGAGACTTCCACCAAAGTCTATAAAGAAAAATTCATTATCTCAGCTGAATTTTATACGCGGCAACATATTATGTAATGTGTACCAAACGCAAAATCTTAGCAACCCCTATTTTCTATTTTAAACTTTTTCATATTTCATGCAGTGTCTTACTTAAATCGAAGTACCATAATAACTGTCACCATTAACGAAATGATGGGCACGTCACACGAAGCTGGCATATAAAGCTATAAGTAGGGAAAAATGATTTTTTTTTTTTTTTTTTTTTTTACGGAATAGTATCTGTAAAATCGTTTGAGGAAGAACGCTGGGCGTGTGGCTCGCTTCTGCCATCGCAGTGTGTCGCCAGCCGGCTGGAAGTGACCAGACAAGGTCGGCCCCGCCTAAAGAACCAAATGAACTCGCTCAGTAACTTTTCCCTGCGCATCGGCCACTGTATCCAGCACGGACTCCACCATCTGCCACATCATATTACACGGCTTGCAGGGTATAGGGTAGATGTGGACATTGATTTTCCACAGCTGCCACTATGCTCTGTATGTAAGTAAAGATTTTACAGCGGGTTTGTCGTTCAGAAATCGCATTTGAGTGTTGTTTGTTTGTGGGAAGACTGTGTGACACCTTGTGTACGAAGGGGAAACGTCTACCAGCACGTACCAAAGTCCGAGACTGCAGTTTGTCGTTACGCTGCTCGCGCTGTCACGTGTATACGGTGCCTATCGGTTCGCGAGCGTCACGTAGGCTGTTAATGGCCCTACGTGACTAGCGCCTGAGAGGCTCGACGTGCTGTTTGGTTGGCTGTGCAGGAGCACACAGACACACCAGGTCCCCTGTGTCTAGGAACACAGCGAACTCACTGGTGGCCAGAAGAGCGCCCTCACGGACAGTGCGGCGACGTCCAGCGACAACTGCTGTCGAAGCCCACATCGACGCGACAGCAGACCGAGGCGGCCGACAGTGGAACTCCCAACAAGGAGACTGGACATACCAAAGTGGCACTATGTCGTCTTTGCAGACGAGTCCCAGTCCTGTGTACAACATCACATTTGACGTATCCGTGCATGCAAGCTCTGAGGAGGACGAACTTTGCCAGACTGCTTTCGTCATCTTCTCATGGGCTCATCATCTGACTTGTTGGTATGGGGTACCACTGGGTAAATAAGATGATCGCGTCTTGTCCACACAGATGGTAATTTGGACTGTACCTATCACATTTCTGGCGCCTTAAGGACGGTGGCTATGACCCTTCTTCGAGATGTTCCTGACATTATCTTTCAACACATTACAGCAACATCGCATGTTGCCCTTGCTGTGCTGAACTGTGCCTCACACCGGAGCATATTTACCGAAATTATGGCCAAAATGGCAAAAATGGGCGTTTGGTCAACTATTGTAGCAAGTACATGAAAGATTCTCGGTTCACTTGCCTCGTCAAATTTTCAGAAAATTCCACGCTTTCGATGATACCCTCCACCATCGTCGTCAGGGACTAAAACTGACTGTCGTGAACTGGCAAGGTTCCCTCTTTCATACTCATAGGAAGGCATCTAATTTGCTGGATTACGTCACGGTGAAGCGTACAGATGTGTTGCCCCCCTACGTCGATAGATTTTGCTTGCATGCAGCACCATCTATCGCATCAGGCTGTGAACTGCGAGAAGTTAGAAAGTAAACCAACGTGCAATTGAAAAGAACTTTGCGACAGGCCTGGGACAATCACCTGCTGTGATCGGTAACATTAGACAAATGAACGTAGCAGAACCAACCTAGATTACACACACTAACATACACTTCTCAATACGCACATATATAACACAGTACATAGCTATAATTAGTTTGAAGGCGCATTTAAAAATTGCGAGAAAAGTATGGCAAACTAACTACATATGGAACAATCATACACGTGACGAGCAATTCGGTGCCCTAGTAGAAGCAGTCCTGTCATCACGTCACCAGTAAAATCGTTACAGCAAATTAAGGGTATCACACGAATCTACTTTGAAATTTTCAAGTACAAAAGGTTAAGAACTTGTGGTAAGTGGCATGGTACAAACTGAAAGACAGGCACACAAACTAACAAATGCATGCCGATTCATCCCAGGCACCTCTCTATGGACGGCAGTGGAGTAGTTTAGGGGTATTCACAACTACAGTTAACCTAGTAGTGAAAGGGAGTGCTTTAAAGGTTTGAAACTATCAAAAATAATTTTGGCCAGGATTTCGGTACATGTAATCCACTGTTGGTTGGTTGAATTGTTGGAGGGCACCAAACACCAAGGTCATCGGTCCCTCACATTAGGGAAGGATGGGGAAGAAAGGTGGCTATGCCCTTTCAGAGGAACCATCCCGGCATTTGCCTGAAGCGATTTGGGGAAATCACGGAAAACCTTAATCAGGATGGCGGAATGGGTTTGAACCGTCGTTCTCCCTAACTAGAGTCCAGTGTGGTAACCACTGCGCCACCATGCTCAGTATATAATCCTCTTTGCGTCGATACAGAGCGTTCCAGACTGTTGCTTTAAACAGACACCAGAAACACTGGCTACGAACTGTGCAGAGACAGCCACAACAGGGGGTGAAACCCGTGTAGGGGCTACACGTAACACGACTTCGGTTCGCTGTCAGGCCACTTGCAGTGCTGCAAGTTTATTAATGCATCATGTCGCTTTCTTATTGGATGATCGTTAGATTCTGTGTTTGTTTTCGTTCCGTAGTGAACGGAACTTAACAGATGCTCGTTTCAAATCATTGTGCTTCTTATTCCTTATTGTGTGCTTTGCACTCTTTGAGTTACGTTGTAAGTATGTTGCTCATATTCTGATTGAGCTCTGTTGACATCAGTAATACTGGGTCGGGTAAATGATTCCATATTTGGTTGTTGTTCATATAAAACAGAAGTTGGTTTCTTCACATGATGTTCTGAGATTTATGATTTTTGTTACCACTTACGAATCTGTGTGTTAACTACGCGACTTAGACAATTGTTAAGAACGCTGCTTTTATTATACTTTATGTGGTGTCACCGCCAGACACCACACTTGCTAGGTGGTAGCCTTTAAATCGGCCGCGGTCCATTAGTATACGTCGGACACGCGTGTCGCCACTATCAGTGATTGCTTACCGAGCGCCGCCACACGGCAGGTATAGTGTAGAGACTCCCTAGCACTCGCCCCAGTTGTACAGCCGACTTTACTAGCGATGGTTCACTGTCTACATACGCTCTCATTTGCAGAGGCGACAATTTAGCATAGCCTTCAGCTACGTCATTTGCTACGACCTAGCAAGGCGCCATATTCAGTTAATATGAATGTATTCTGAACAGATAATATTGTGAATCATGTACCGTCAAGAGCGACGTTCATCATTAATGGATTAAAGTTAAGTATCAAAATAATTACGTCCGCTTTCTGAATTCTAATTCCTTGTCATGTTCCAGATCTGACGTCAGTATAGTACTTTCCTCCTCACGCCAGCCTGCGTGAGCTACAACGCGTGCATTTCGCCCACCTCTTGTAACACGGTGTTGGCTCTTCTGCCAACACAACACTTTATATCTGTTTATATACGTGTCCTGTACTTTCACGCTTTTAATGAAGATCTCCATCTTAGCGGGTGTCGACAGTATTGCTATTCCACATTATTACATCTGTTGCGGAACTTGTATCTAATTCTGCATTGAGTGCTGTTGCTTCTCGTCACTGGATGCCATGCGTTTCACAATGGCTCGAAGAGTGTCGATGTAGGTGTAGATGTCTGTTTCGTAGTCTCAGTAACTAGCAAATGTTTTCACACGTTATTAACAGGCAGTGCAGATAGTGCATTTTATTAGAAGTCAATGAAAATTTTGGTGGAGTACGAAAAACGAATGGGAACAAAAATAACAAAGGATACGAAGAGTACACTAACAATGGATTTCAATCGAGGTTCTTAAGCTGTAACAAAAATACGTGAGTCTGCAGAACACCGCGAGACAAAACCAGCGTCCTTTAGCATGCAACAAAAACAAATACAGAAGCATTTAGTTCACCCTATAATACGGATGTCAGCAAAAATTAAACAGAATACGAGCATCGTATTTGCAATGCAATTCAAAGACTGCAATACACATAGAGGTCCTCAAGTGGTTTGAATGGCTGTGAGCACTATGGGACTTAACATCTGAGGTCACCAGTCTCCTAAAACTACTTAAACCTAACCAACCTAAGGCCATCACACACATCCATGCCCGAGGCAGGATTCGAACCTGCCACAGTAGCGGTCTCGCGGTAGAGATGTCCTAATCGGGAACATAATTTCAACTCGATTACAGCCAAACGGTAGAAATTGCATTATTGGGTTTTAAAATAAATGTACTTTGGCACCAGACCCACTCATATAAATGAAAAATATTATCATATAGTACTCGCATTTTGCAGAGCAAGAATACAGATTATCACGTCATATTTCCCCGAATTCAAAGTTCACCGCCAGGCCATTTGGAGCGCTAGTGTCGGTCTCTGCGACCGTACCTTAACATAGTCGCTACTCTTGTGATATTTTGGTATTCTGTGTGGCGGATCACCACCCTCCATTCAGTACGATACAGAGTCGTATCAGCGTGGAATGCCTCGCGGCACCCCTGTCTGTCACACGAGCTTAGTTCGACTCGATGTGCTGCCGCTTGTCACTGCCTGATGTAGCTTCACTGTCTATTAATTTTCGAAGCCTGAATGAGCAAAAAATTAAGTACTCTAACTAGAAGAGAAACCAGGCATTGAGCAGGTATTTATTTCTTCTAGTCTTCTGTTATTCCATCTCTTCCTCCCGCTTCACTCTGTCCACCTCCTTCCCCCCCTTTCTCTAGCCATCCTCTCTCTCTCTTTATCCACTCTTCTCTCCCGTCCCTCCTTTATCCACGGCCTCCACATCTCCCCTCTCTCTCTTGCCATCTCGTCCTCTCCCCTCTCTCTGTCCATTTCCTCTCTTCTGCTGTCCATGTCCTCCTCCTCCTCCTCCTCCTCCTCCTCCTCCTCCTCCTCCCCTCGTCTCTCTCCACGCTATCACGCTCACCCCCGCAGGAAGCTGGTGGATTTTAGCTCTTCATTATAGACAGGGACAAATATGTGTGCCAAATATGACTGAAGTCGTTTCAAGGATTAGGATGAGCATTTTACCGCTAGTTTGCTCGTATACGTACACGTCACCTAATTTCAGACAAATTTCGATCATATTTGTATACATATTTCACCTGTATGCCTAGCGAATTTTCACCCTGCTGTTGTGTTTTCATATAGCTAAATGTTTATGACGTCGTATATCCTGAAATATGTGTTGTACAATGAGATAATTTTCCAGGTAGATCCAGCAGTATACGTGGCCACTATCTGCGAAATGCGTTGTGAACACAGTTGGCAGTAAAGAAGTAATAAATTAAAACGTCACAGATCATCTGACAGTTTCTCGCGCATCTCACTGTTTATGACGTCATATCTTTTGAACTATTTGTTATAAAATTATATATTTTTGTAGGTACGTTGAGCGCCATATATGAATGATGTTTGCGACTAGAGTTGGTTTCTAATAAGTGATAAATTAAAATGTCATGCATAATCTGAACGTTTTTCACTCATGGTTCAGGAGACATGTCAAATACTGAGATGAGTTGTAGAATGATATATTGTAGGTACAAATGTAGATATAGTCTGCAAAAAATGTTGCGAATAGAATAAGTAGCAACTAAGTAATAGATTTAAACGTCTTGCATGATATGGTAGTTTTCCACGCAGTCAGTGTTTATGAAGTCTTGTCGCCTAAACTACACTCCTGGAAATGAAAAAAAGAACACATTGACACCGGTGTGTCAGACCCACCATACTTGCTCCGGACACTGCGAGAGGGCTGTACAAGCAATGATCACACGCACGGCACAGCGGACACACCAGGAACCGCGGTGTTGGCTGTCGAATGGCGCTAGCTGCGCAGCATTTGTGCACCGCCGCCGTCAGTGTCAGCCAGTTTGCCGTGGCATACGGAGCTCCATCGCAGTCTTTAACACTGGTAGCATGCCGCGACAGCGTGGACGTGAACCGTATGTGCAGTTGACGGACTTTGAGCGAGGGCGTATAGTGGGCATGCGGGAGGCCGGGTGGACGTACCGCCGAATTGCTCAACACGTGAGGCGTGACGTCTCCACAGTACATCGATGTTGTCGCCAGTGGTCGGCGGAAGGTGCACGTGCCCGTCGACCTGGGACCGGACCGCAGCGACGCACGGATGCACGCCAAGACCGTAGGATCCTACGCAGTGCCGTAGGGGACCGCACCGCCACTTCCCAGCTAATTAGGGACACTGTTGCTCCTGGGGTATCGGCGAGCGAGGACCATTCGCAACCGTCTCCATGAAGCTGGGCTACGGTCCCGCACACCGTTAGGCCGTCTTCCGCTCACGCCCCAACATTGTGCAGCCCGCCTCCAGTGGTGTCGCGACAGGCGTGAATGGAGGGACGAATGGAGACGTGTCGTCTTCAGCGATGAGAGTCGCTTCTGCCTTGGTGCCAATGATGGTCGTATGCGTGTTTGGCGCCGTGCAGGTGAGCGCCACAATCAGGACTGCATACGACCGAGGCACACAGGGCCAACACCCGGCATCATGGTGTGGGGAGCGACCTCATACACTGGCCGTACACCCTCTGATCGTCGAGGGGACACTGAATATTGCAAGGTACATCCAAACCGTCATCGAACCCATCATTCTACCATTCCTAGACCGGCGAGGGAACTTGCTGTTCCAACAGGACATTGCACGTCCGCATGTATCCCGTGCCATTCAACGTGCTCTAGAAGGTGTAAGTCAACTACCCTGGCCAGCAAGATCTCCGGATCTGTCCCCCATTGAGCATGTTTGGGACTGGATGAAGCGTCGTCTCACGTGGTTGCACGTCCAGCACGAACGCTGGTCCAACTGAGGCGCCAGGTGGAAATGGCATGGCAAGCCGTTCCACAGGACTACATCCAGCATCTCTACGATTGTCTCCATGGGAGAATAGCAGCCTGCATTGCTGCGAGAGGTGGATATACACTGTACTAGTGCCGACATTGTGCATGCTCTGTTGCCTGTGTCTATGTGCCTGTGGTTCTGTCAGTGTGATCATGTGATGTATCTGACCCCAGGAATGTGTCAATAAAGTTTCCCCTTCCTGGGACAATGAATTCACGGTGTTCTTATTTCTATTTCCAGGAGTGTAGATAGGAGCTGGCGTGTATAGCTTGCTGTCTAACTAGCAGGCGATAACCCTGATACTGGCGGAATGTGTGCGCCACTTAGAAAGCGAGTGTCGTAATGACTGCAAGTCTAGTATACAGGCACGTTAATGCAAGTGCTTTTTCCAAGGGAGGGTGGTCTTCCCTGGCCCTCGCGACGTGTGACGGTGCCTCACGCCGCAAATTCTGAGATCGCAAGCTATTAGGATGGTGCATAAGATCGCAGCGTTTTTTCTGTATATTAATATTGTTATAGGTTTTGGATTTTACAAGGAGTGTTATACGTCATTGGTCCCTTACCTGCATTTGTCGTAAATCCCTCGCCCAGCGTAAAGTTTCAAGCGACTGGAAAAAAGCGCAGATGACTCCAGTATATAGAGAGGTAAAGAAACGGACCCGTAAAATTAGAGACCAATATCCAAAACTTCTGATTGCTGCAGACTCCCTGAACACATTCTCAGTTCGATTATAATAGACTTACTTGAGGCTAAGCAACTTACGTCGACGAATCAACATGGCTTTAGGAAGCATCGTAATTGCGAAACTCAGCTTGCCCTTTCCTCACGTGACATACTGAGAACTATGTATGAAGGGCAAAAGGCAGATTCCATATTTCTAGATTTCCGGAAAGAATTTGACATCGTGCCCCATTGCAGATTGTTAAAGAAACTACGAGCATATCGAATAACTTCACAGATATGTGAATGGCTCGAAAACTTCTTGAATAATAGTACGCAGTATGTTGTCATCGACGGTGAGGGTTCATCAGAGACAACGAAATGTGATAGAACGGCTGTTGGTCTTTATACAGGGCGAGGCCATCTAAATGTTCAATACATTAGCTCTGAGGAACAAATGGCAGTTTACTGAAATGTCCAGTCCTAGTTGCTTTTGGTAAAATATGTCAAAAGCTGGGGATAGTGAATTTTACTGGTAATTAAGGAAAGTATTAAATTGATGGGGGTGTTGAAGTAATGACAATTTAATAATTATACTTTGCTAACTTCCAGCATTCTGGAAGGCATTGTAGTGTCTCGAGAATTTCGGGGTAAATTCTAGAGACCCTCGTATTTCCACCGTCTTGAACACTGGTTATTTTAGAGACGAGTGTGGTAAAGTAGAATGTATCTACTGCACCACAATTATGTGTGTGCAGAACGGACATGTATGGGACGGATGATAGGCGCGGGCAGGTAGTCGCCGATCCTGGCTAACAAGGGGAAGGCTTCAGACACGGCCAACCGATTCGGCTCAAATTTGGCAGGTTGCTTGTGTAGAACCTAAAATGAAATACTCCAAGATATTTTGGGTCAACACCCCTGAAATTTTGAGAAAATCAACCCTAAAAGTTTTGACGAGCAACGGACTCAGTATTAGAGCGATCGATAGATAATTGTAAATAGTGCATTTTTCATCATCAGGTATGGGGTCCGCAAACGCAAACTTTTCCAAAAATCGAGGAAAGAAACTTTTACAATTGTCGCTCATGTACCCACATGGTAAACGCTTTTCGCCGACAGCGGCGATAGCGGAACAGCTAAGGTAACTAACTGGCTGGGAATCGTAGAACCCTAGTGGATGTTATTATTTTCGTTTGTATTTTTCCATATGTCAATTGATAGGGATAGGATGGTTAATAAGGTAAGTAAATTAATAAAGAATGATAATAATAAGGTAGGCAAACTAATTACCCCAACGCCGTTGGTTAGTAAAGTATTAAACTTTTAAGCCTTGTCACATGACCACAACTACGACTAACAAGGGGAGGCCGCCAATTGTGAAATTCAGATTCGATCCCTACTGCGCATAATAAAAGCTCATGGCCCGAGGTGTAATGTGGCAAAGCACCAAGATGCACTTCTCAGCCGTTGTCGAGAAAATCGACAGTTAAAAGAAACCGTTGCAGTGAAATACTCTCTACGATTGATAGTTTTCTACAGCGTCGTGGCGCAACGGTAAACGCTCGGGTTCGTAATCCGAAGGTGGCCGGATCGAACAGCCGGCACGGTAGCTTAGCGTGTTCGGTCAGTGTGTTAGCTGCCGTCTGTAATTAAAAAAAAAAAAAAAAAAAAAAAAAACTGAGTTAATGGATCAACGACGAACTGAAACGGGTGTCTTGCGACGTCCGCCCCGAGCAGATACAATGAACAAAAATTAAATAAAAAAATAAACAAAATAAAAAATCTATGGAACGTCTAACCAACTAACTAGCAGCACAAGCAGCGCAGGGTATATGAAGCGTGTCGGGAGAGGCGGAAAAATAAAAAAAAAATCTCGCGCCATGCTACATTTTTTATTATTAGTGCTTTGTAATTCATATATGAATTGCTTACACATGTTGGTGAAGGCGGATCGCTCTCCAATTGTACCGCCTCCATTTTTCCGTTTGTTTAACAGGGTGTACCAAAGCTCTCACGTCCGCACTGATTTTCGACGATGTTATAAGTTGCGCTAGGGACCGCACCTACCTTCTTTCGAAGTTGGCAGGCAACTACGCTGTTATGCGGCGGCTCGTTTCGGTCCATTCAACATCTGTCCTTCGAGTGTAACGAGTGAGTAACGGAGTTTATATTTCATACCTGCCACAGCAAATTTGTGTACGTGGGGTTTCTATTCTAATTCGAACGTTTGATTTACGCTATACGTATTCGTTTCGGAATATCGTTTCTACGTCTTCCGTTAATTATACTTGGTTAACATTATGAAGACAATTAATAACATTAATGAAATACAACTTTGTTTGCGGAAAACATAATGATGTTCGAAGTTGCCAGTTTTTCCACGACAAACGACTTTCAACAACTTATTATATGCATAATTGTTGCAACTGATTGCTGGGAATTATATATATATATATTGTGTGTATGTACACACATTTGACTTACAAAAAACAAATACTAAAAAAAAAATGGTTGCATGGCGCGAGATTCGATCCGGCGCACTTCGGAATTACGAACCCGAATCCGAGAGCTTACCGCTGCGCCACGACGCTGTAGAAAACTATTAATCGTAGTGAGTATTTCACCGCAACGGTTCCTTTTAACTGTCGATTTTCTCGACAACGGCTGAGAAGTACATCTTGGTGCTTTCCCACATAGCACCTCTGGCCATGAGCTTTTATTATGCGCAGTATGAATTGAATCTGAATTTCACAATTGGCGGCCTCCCCTTGTAAGAGTGCTTCCAATTCCTCACGAGGGATCACAGACAGCCAACCGCGCGACGCTTGTTTGCAGCGAGGCACGGGACAGAATGCACTCGGGGAGAGTTATGTGGTCCCGGTTGCCTCTTCGTCATATCATAGTTGTGAATCTGGAAGAGAGAAGGTGTCCAGCACGAGCCTTATAGACGTAAATCGGAAAGAGTTGTTTTCCGTCATTTAGCTGACGCGATCCTGGCGGATACAGTAGTGATTTTTCCATCATTAATGTGCCGAATGAAATAAGTTTCGTGAATGAATACAGTGTTATTCTGTAAGTAACATATGACGAGTGCTGTATGTAGTTTGTAGAAATTAGCTCGTCTGTTTATGCCGTAGTAACTAGTTATTATTTGTTGTCATATCTTTCAGGTGCATAATCTGAGTAACGGAGGATGTACACCCTTCGACTAGCGTTGTAATATATAGTTGGGAGCCTGTCACAGACGATGGCAAGCGGGAAGTTACCGTCGCTGTGTTTTGGTTTGCCAAATACAGATGCATTATCAACGCACTACTGGAAGCAGCCAGGTCTGTTTCTCGGCGTTCCAGGTTGATAGGAACGGCTATGGTCGAGAGATTTTTGTGGTGACGAACGAAATAACTTTTCTTGATACTGAGGTACTATACCATGAAGACGAAGCAGAAGGTGATTCAGTGGAAGATATCCCGACTAGTGAATCGCTAAATTGTCATAACATTTCAGAAATCTCCACGTCACTGGGAATATGTGCTTCATCCGTTCCCGATGAGTATCACGAACCGGTTACTAAACGACTTAACTACAGCTCTATACCCCTTGAAGTAAAAGTTAAGGCGGTAGCGCTAGCCAGGAATCATCCAAATTTGAACTTACAAACACTGCAAAAGAATGGAGCAACAACAGCCCTGGAACGGAAGAAGGACTTGAAATTGTGGGAAAGTGATATCGTTAAAGGAGGGACAAGATACGACAAATACCAGGCGATAAATATGTGGACATACTACCGAATTGTCGAATCTTGTTGACGTAACGAGAATGTAACAGCGAGAATACTTCAGGAGTGGGCTGCAGGTGCAGCGCTTCAATATACGGCCAACAAGGATTCTACGTCTGCTGCATCATTATCTTGGGCAAAAAATTTCAGATCGGGGTATAAAATTCGTCAACGGCGAGTCACTAAATACGTCTCTCATAAGGAGGTACAAGATATAGAAGATATACAGAAAGTGGGAGCTCTTTTCAACAGGCAAACGGCGTCACTTATGACCGGTTTTAATAGTGATTACGTGATCAACACCGGTCATACAGGATGCGAGTATTGGGTGAACATTCGACGCACGTTATCGCATAAGGGAGAAAAACGAATCCTTGTCGCAGTTGGCAGTAAAAACCTACTAACACGTTCGTACACGGCGCAACATGCCACTACAGCCTCTGGAAAACTGTCACGTAAGGTTTTCCTATGTTTACAAGAAACGAATGTTACATTTGGTCCTCAGGTTATAGAAGAGGTCAACCGTTTAACCGACTCGTTGAAAAATGTTTACATTACCTTCTCCAAACTGACGAATGCGATTTACAGAACATTTCTTGAGAATGTTTTAAGACCATACGTTCCCGATAGCAAGTTTTTTCTAGTAGTGGATTCCTGGAGTGGACAAAGTAATGCTATATTATATGACACAATGATTATAAATGGCGAGGGTCAGCCGACGTGCACGGTAAAAGTAATACCGCCCAACTGTACACCTGTGTACCAGCCGTGTGATGTTGATTTCTATCGCCAGGTTAAAAACTTTATTTCCAGGCTTCAGGATTGCAGTGTGCTTCTGGAAACACAGCGGGAATTGGACAACCGCACGGATACAATAACTATTTACAACATAATTCATAACCAACTTTCAGCATCGATTTTTCACGCAATGATATCGTATGCGTGGTACGCATCAAAATTAATTCCCGAAAAAGACATTTTTAAATGTAAACCAAGTTTGTTTTCCGCCTACTCTTGGGAAGGAACAGTGTAGCTTTCGAAAGATTGCATTCATTAGATGTTCTTGGTGCCGTGAGTATATTTGTTTCAAATTTTTATGTGACAAGTACCACCCATCTAGTTGTTCAACGAAAAATGAGGACAAGTAACAGTGACTGGAAGAGCCATTCTAAAGTGACCTGGAGTAACATTTTAGTTGTTTACTACCCCAAGAAGTTTCAGAAATTTATTTGCCTACCTTATTTTTATCGTTCCTTATAGATTTACCTTATTAACCCTCCTATTCCTATGAAGTGAGATATGGAAAAATACAAACGAAAATAACAACATCCACTGGGTTTCCTCGCGATTCGAACCCGGGTTCTCAGATTCCCAGCCAGTTACCTTGGCTGTTGCGCTATCAGTGCTGTCGGCAAAAACCGTTTAAAAAGTTGGAACAGAAGCGACAGTTGTAAAACTTTCTTTCCTCGGTTTCTGGAATAGTATGCGTTTTCGGATACCATAGCTGATACTGAAAAATGCTCTATTTACAATTATCTATCGATCCCACCAATTTTGAGTCGATTGCTCTTCATAACTTTTAGGGATGATTTTTTCAATAACGCGGCGGTGTTGACCTAAAATATCTTAGATTCCTCCGTTTTAGGTTGTACACAAGCGACCTGCCAAATTTTAGCCGAATCGGTTGGCCGTGTCTGAGGCCTTCGATTTGTAAGGAGTTACATGTCCAGCTCAAGGAACAAACGCCCCATCTCAGTGCGACGTCAAACATTATTTGTGAATATTTGAATGTTGTTGAATGAGAAGGAACAATTACTTATTCATTCTTTCTCTTACTTTTGTAAGGTCCAGAGGGTTGTCTTGTTAAATTTTGTGAGATTTGTAGACTGTATTTATGGAAAAATGAATGTGATAGTTTCTGATGGACCAGAAGGTTCCGAGCTTGCGAAAAATGTTTTGTTGTTGTTGTTGTTGTTGTGGTCTTCAGTCCTGAGATTGGTTTGCTGCAGCTCTCCATGCTACTCTGTCCTGTGCAAGCTTCTTCATCTCCCAGATCCTACTGAAACCTACATCCTTCTGAATCTGCTTAGTGTATTCACCTCTTGGTCTCCCTCTACGATTTTTACCCTCCACGCTGCCCTCCAATGCTAAATTTGTGATCCCTTGATGCCTCAAAACATGTCCTACCAACGGATCCCTTCTTCTAGTCAAGTTGTGCTACAAATTGCTCTTCTCCCCAATTCTATTCAATACCTCCTCATTAGTTACGTGATCTATCCACCTTATTTTCAGCATTCTTCTGTAGCACCACATTTCGAAAGCTTGTATTCTATTCCTGTCCAAACTATTTATCGTACATGTTTCACTTCCATACATGACTACACTCCATACTTTCAGAAACGATTTCCTGATACATAAATCTATACTCGATGTTAACAAATTTCTCTTCTTCAGAAATGGTTACCTTGCCATTGCCAGTCTACATTTTATATCCTCTCTACTTCGAACATCATCTGTTATTTTACTTCCTAAATAGCAAAACTCCTTTACTACTTTAAGCGTCTCATTTCCTAATCTAATTCACTCAGCATCACCCAATTTAATTTGACTACATTCCATTATCCTCGTTTTGCTTTTATTGATGTTCATCTTATATCCTCCTTTCAAGACACTGTCCATTCCGTTCAACTGCTCTTCCAGGTCCTTTGCTGTCTCTGACAGAATTACAATGTCATCGGCGAACCTCAAAGTTTTTACTTCTTCTCCATGAATTTTAATACCTACTCCGAATTTTTCTTTTGTTTCCCTTACTGCTTGCTCAATATACAGATTAAATAACATCGGGGACAGGCTACAACCCTGTCTCACTCCTTTCCCAACCACTGCTTCCCTTTCATGCCCCTCGACTCTTATGACTGCCATCTAGTTTCTGTACAATTTGTAAATAGCCTCTCGCTCCCTGTATTTTACCCCTGCTACCTTCAGAATTTGAAAGAGAGTATTCCAGTCAACATTGTCAAAAGCTTTCTCCAAGTCTACAAATGCTAGAAACGTAGGTTTGCCTTTTCTTAATCTTTCTTCTAAGATAAGTCATAAGGTTAGTATTGCCTCACGTGTTCCAACATTTCTACAGAATCCAAACTGACCATCCCTGAAGTCAGCTTCTACTAGTTTTTCCATTCGTCTGTAAAGAATGTGCGTTAGTATTTTGCAGCTGTGACTTATTAAACTGATGGTTAGGTAATTTTCACATCTGTCAGCACCAGCTTTCTTTGGGATTGGAATTATTGTATTCTTCCTTTAGTCTGGGGGTATTTCGCCTGTCTCATACATCTTGCTCACCAGCTGGTAGAGTTTTGTCATGACTGGCTCTCCCAAGGCCGTCAGTAGTTCTAATGGAATGTTGTCTACTCCTGGGGCCTTGTTTCGACTCAGGTCTTTCAGTGCTCTGTCAAACTCTTCACGCAGTATCTTGTCTCCGATTTCATCTTCATCTACATCCTCTTCCATTTCCATAATATTGTCCTCAAGTACATCGCCGTTGTATAGACCCTCTATATACTCCTTCCACCTTTCTGCCTTTCCTTCTTTGCTTAGAACTG
This sequence comes from Schistocerca gregaria, assembly GCF_023897955.1. Taxonomy (NCBI): domain Eukaryota; kingdom Metazoa; phylum Arthropoda; class Insecta; order Orthoptera; family Acrididae; genus Schistocerca; species Schistocerca gregaria. The sequence goes on along the minus strand of NW_026062114.1, from coordinate 272,609 downwards.
GGTTTCCATCTGAGCTCTTGATATTCATACAAGTGGTTCTATTTTCTTCAAAGGTCTCTTTAATTTTCCTGTAGGCAGTATCTATCTTCCCCCAAGTGAGATAAGCCTCCATATCCTTACATTTGTCCTGTAGCCATCCCGTAGTGCTCAGAGGCATTTGAACAATTTCCTTCACTGACTCTCCACAGTTCCTGACTCTTTACCACAAAGTGCCATGGTTTCACTATTGGTGCCACCTCCCTGTACACTAATATCCCTAATGCCCATGGCCTTCCTGCTATTGAACACTCCCTTTCCCAAAGATTGACAGATTCCAAACCAACAACCTAGTCACCATGACAAGTTTATCCTCACACACAATTTCTTCTGCTTTGAAGGCATTACCCACAAACAAATCCAGGGTATGGCTATGGGCACCCTCATAGCACCATCTAATGCCAACCTATTAATGGGCCATATAAACGAACCCTTCCTAAAAACAGAGAATCCTAAACCCCACTCCTGGTTCAGATTCAATGATTACATCTTTGCTATCTGGAGTGAGGATTAGGATACCCTATCCACATTCCTCCAGAACTTCAACTACTTCTCCCCCATTTGCTTCACAAGGTCCTACTCAACCCAACAATCTACCTTCCTAGATGTTGACCTCCACCTCAAATGTGGTTACATCAGTACCTCCGTCCATATCAAACCTACTAACCACCAGCAATACCTCCACTTCAACAATTGCCATCCATTCCATACCAAGAAGTCCCTTCCATATAGCCTATCCCCACTCGGTCACCGCATCTGCAGTGATGAGCAGCCCCAATCTAAATATCTCACTAAAGGCTTCACTGACCATAATTATCCTCCCAACCTTGTATAAAAACAAATCTTGCGTGCCTTATCTATTCAGTCTCCCACCACCTCCCAAAATCCCACTGTCTGACCACAGACGACCATGCCCCTCATAACTCAGCACCACTCAGGACCGGAGAAACTGAATTACACTCTCTGCAAGGGTTTCGATTACCTCTTGTCGTGGCCTGAAATGAGAAGTATCCAGACCACTATCCTTCCCATGCCTCACATGGTATTCTGTCATCCACCAAACGTACATAATGTACTCATTCTTACACAACCCCTGCTCCCAATCCCTTACCTCATGGCTCATACCTCTGTAACACACCTACATCCATACATTCTCCTGCCACCACCTACTCCAGTTCAGGCACCATCACCACTAATCCCATCAAAGGCAGGCCTACCTGTGAAAATAGTCATGTGATTTACAAGCTAAGTTGCTACCACTGTGCTGCATTCTATGTAGGAATGAGAACCAACAAGCTGTCTGTCCACACAAATGGCCACCAACAAACTGCAACCAAGAAACAAATGGACCACCCTGTTGCTGAACATGCTGCCAAACATGATATTTCAATGACTGCTTCACAGTGTGTGCTGTATAGATCCTTCCCGCCAACACCAGCTTTTCTGAATTGTGCAGGTGGGAACTTTCCTTGCAATACATCCAATATTCCCATAACCCTCCTGGTCTCAACCTTCATTAGTCACTGTTCTCATCCATCCCACACCTTCCCTGCACCCGTTCCAGCACTATGCAGCCATTATTCCACCACCACTCCCAGTCTTTTTATTTCCCTCTGTTTCTGCTACTTCTGCCCCCCTCCTCACCTCTCCCAAACCCGTGGTCTAGCCTGCAGCACTTTACATCACTTTCATCCTCCCTCCCTGCAGCACTTTACATCACTTTCACCCTCCCTCCCTGCCCCAGTATCCTGTGTGTGTGTGTGTGTGTGTGTGTGTGTGTGTGTGTGTGTGTGTGTGTGTGTGTGTGTGTTTTTGAATATGTATTATACTAATTCATGAACGAGATAGATGAACACTTAAAATAAAGGGCCAAAGGGCCAAAATGAACACCCTTGGCCTCTTTCAAAACAGAAAGAGCATATATTATTCAAAAAATTTCATGTAGAATACCCAAGTACAAGTAGACCCTAATATAAGTAAATCTATATTTTTATTTGAATGCTCCTGACAAAGTACCTGATCTGGCTATTGTTGTAAGCATACCTGTATTCATTCCATCTATGCTGCGATCAAATGGTTAATTTTCCATACTTGTATGTGAAGTGTAAATATTCCATTGTACAATTTCCCTGTATAAAACTGATGTGCTCAATACTATGTGGAAAATGATTCAAAATCAGTCGCCAATAATTAATTAAATAAAAAAAAGTCCATTTGCAGTGTATATGTACAAATTGAGAAAGCTCATTTTTCTTAGTAAAGCCACATAGACAAGTTTTATGAAATTAGACCAGTTTTTTTTTTGTACTCAAGTTGATAAGATACACTAATTACATACAGCACCAGCGTTTTTTCATCATAATGGCGCCGCTAGGCATTGGGGATATGGTATTCTTTGAGAAGGTACTCCACTATTTTCCATTTTTAGATCATGTACAATGCTCAAATATTTCAATATGTGTAAAACTCTAAAAACCATTAACAATACCCTCTAACACAACCGAAGGCCAGATAGAAGGTCAACTGTTACAGGAACTACAAGAAATGGAAAGAACAGAATCCCATTAGTTGTCAACTGCTGGACACTGGGGGTTCTAGATAGTTATTTCCATAGCGGTACAAAAGTATTTTGCTCACTCCAGTAAATATTCTCTCCGGAAATGTCACTGGCTTACCTGTAGTGGTAGCCTGTTAAGTGTCAGAGAATGAAACTTAGAGAGAATAATAACAGCTAGAGAAAAATAACAACCTCTGACAGTTATTTCCATTGTCGCTCCAATTGCTTTATTTGTACTAACTGCCCAAACTAATGACGCAAGGGAACTCTAGTACATGTACAATGCCTTTAAGTTTGCTCCTATCAGCAACCGCTCTGACATTAACTTTATTTAATTTTTGTGCTGAAAGTAGCGAGAGCGCACAAAGTAACACATAGTTGTATCAATAGATGGCGCGTAGTCTCTGTTATTTCCATGACATGTAGAACATCTTCCAGATGACATATCCCTCTCTATCATAGCCAGATCTCAGATTAGTTGACGTGAAAGCATAGTATGATCTTCTGTAAACAGGTGACGCAAAGCACTGTTATTTAAGTAACTGCTAGTATCAGATGAGCCCTTATCACAGTAACTGCTACTTCTCAATAACCAGTTATTTCTATCAGTTATGTTATTTTCTTGTCACCTCTAATGTACACCATTACGCCAGGAGATACTGATTTACTGAATACTGGGGAAAACATCTGCAGTAAAATTCATTTTTACAGCCTTATATACACTCCTGGAAATGAAAAAAAGAACACATTGACACCGATGTGTCAGACCAACCACACTTGCTCCGGACACGCACCAACATCGTGCATATTGCCTCCAGTAGTGTCGCGACAGGCGTGAATGGAGGGATGAATGGAGACGTGTCGTCTTCAGCGATGAGAGTCGCTTCTGCCTTACAGCCAATGATGGTCGTATGCATGTTTGGCACTATGCAGGTGAGTGCCACAATCAGGACAGCATACGACCGAGGCACACAGGGCCAACACCCTGCATCATGGTGTGGGGAGCGATCTCTTACACTGGCCGTACACCCCTGGTGATCGTCGAGGGGACACTGAATAGTGCACGGTACATCCAAACCGTCATCGAACCCATCGATCTACCATTCCTAGACCGGCAAGGGAACTTGCTGTTCCAACAGGACAAAGCACGTCCGCATGTATCCCGTGCCACCCAATGTGCTCTAGAAGGTGTAAGTCAACTACCCTGGCCAGCAAGATCTCCGGATCTGTCCCCCATTGAGCATGTTTGGGACTGGATGAAGCGTCGTCTCACGTGGTTGCACGTCCAGCACGAACGCTGGTCCAACTGAGGCGCCAGGTGGAAATGGCATGGCAAGCCGTTCCACAGGACTACATCCAGCATCTCTACGATTGTCTCCATGGGAGAATAGCAGCCTGCATTGCTGCGAGAGGTGGATATACACTGTACTAGTGCCGACATTGTGCATGCTCTGTTGCCTGTGTCTATGTGCCTGTGGTTCTGTCAGTGTGATCATGTGATTTATCTGACCCCAGGAATGTGTCAATAAAGTTTCCCCTTCCTGGGACAATGAATTCACGGTGTTTTTGTTTCAATTTCCAGGAGTGTATATATCAAGATAGACGACAAACAATGTCATATAGTGATTAGCCATATCAAGCGAGAACAAATTCCCTCTCGGTCATGCCACTACACTTCATAACTGCATCAAGAAGAAGATTCCGTAACCTAAACGGCAGCAGATGTCCAGGGCTGTTAAAATGACAATTTTTGCTATGCCTAGGTTGTATAATCTGAGTTGACAAGTAGCATAAATAATAGTTGAAGGAGACCAAAAGAGTGTTACAATACAGTACAAACATGGACAAAGACAACAGTATGGAGATAGCTACACATTGTATAAAAGTCTCATTCACAGTGATTATTAATTTTATAAAAATCATTCATGCACTGCAGCTTGTTTGATATTTCACTGTACACATATGGACCAAAAATTCACACAATTCAGAGCAATGATCAGTTAATGATTTCAGATTTCTAAAATCAAGGCTATGTTTTATACTTGTGGTGGTAGGCTGTTCTGTATCTTGGTTAAATGGTGCCATTGTTCATTGTTTGGACATGGAGTTTCCTATCTAATACAAAGTGTGTTGAAATGATGATAATGTAATAATAATCCTTTGAGTTATTTTCTCTTTGTCTTTTTTATGTGTTTTTCTGTGTTTCTTCGCTCTGTTTGTATTTTGTCTTCATTGTTGTCCTGTGGTTGTAATTGTAAATTGTGTGAAGTAACGAGTTGAAATTACTTATCCTAAATAACTGTTATTTTCTTAGCAACTGGTCATGGACCCAGGTGCCAGGTGTTGCAGTACAACAAATAAAGGTGGAAAAAATTAATCCAGTACCTAATTTAGAGTCATGGCTCAAGAGGAGGAGGAATACAAGGTACTGTTATTTAATGGGAAGAACTTTAGCAACTGAAAATTTAGGACTGAAATACTTCTATGTGAGCTGGAAGTGAGTTTTGTGTGAAAGAGATACATGGACATGGCTGAGACAGCTGTATAGTGTGCGTGGAAGCAAACTCTTCTGGGAGAGCTTGGCAAAACCGATAAGAAGTGTAAGTCTCAAGTAATCCAAAGAATTTCACAAAGTTGCTTGGAGTAGGCCTACACCAAAAATGAGAAATACATTAATTCAAACATTTGAGCTGAAAGGTGTGGCTTTTATTAAGAACGACCTTTAAAGTTTAATGCAAATGACAATAACTCTTGAAATTAATTTTTTGGAGTTTCGTAAGTTAATGGGTAATTTGAAAGATCGGATGATAATATTGGAGGAACTTATATAGTATGCGGTTTCTTACAAACAATTCCACCAGAATCCGAAGTAGTTGTTACTGCTCTGAATACCTTCTCAAGTGAGGAATTGGAACCGAATTTCTTAAAGGGTAGATTACTAGACAAAGAAGCAAAACTTAATAATTCTAAAGGTAACAACTGGACAGTAAATGAATTGCCATCGTCGACAGCATCTGACAGCAAGGTAAAAGGATGTATTCAGACACAACCAAGTCTCAAGCTATGTATGATGCAGCCAAAGCTTTGTCTAAAAATAAGATTTTAGTTGATATTGTGGATGCTAGGAGTTGTCATTTTTTACTTTGTAATTTACTGTTGCTATATGAGTTCACATATTGTCATTTTGTTATATACAGATAATGAGTGGAGGTTTGGACACTAGAAAATGGAGTGCCTAGTGGAGAAATCTAAATATTTCTGATGTATTCTTCTATTACAGTTCAATAGGAATGACAGCTACGGAGGCAGTCAGAAACATTCACGCCACATGTGGGAGGGGGATAATTCCATGAGACAGATCACGGCAAGAATGCAGTTTTCTCGTTTTAAGAAGGATCATTTTGACATTAGTGATTCAGTACATTCAGGAAGACAGTCGAAGTTTCATAAAGATTGTTTAAACACATTAACCCACAATAATCAATGTCAGCAAACTCGAGAACTGGCAAATGTTATTAACTGTGATCATTCTACCATCATGCGACATTTGCATGACATGGAGAAGGTTGAAAAAAGGTACCACATGCTCTAAGCCGAAATTACATAAATCAGCAGGTGGATGTATGTGCTTTTCTCATTGTTAGTGATCAGTTTGCTTGAAAGCAACGTTGACCATTCCTAACTTGTATCGTTATAGCCTTATAGGTGACAAGAAATGGTGTCTTTATCCTAAGATCATAAGGAAAAGAAAAGAATGGTTGCCCCCAAACAAAGCAGCAACTCCCCATATAAAAGCCTGCATGCATCCATAATATTATGCATCTAGTTGAACAGTGATGGTGTGGTGTAGTACAGATTGCTTCCCCGAGATGTAACCATCACTGATGATATTTATTGTCAGTAACTGAGACATCTTGTGGATGCAATTCGAGGACAACAACCAGGCAGACTGCAAAAAGTGATGCTACTCCACGATAATGCCCGCACCCATTCTGCTAGACTGACCAAAAACCTTATACTAGAGTTGGGTTGGGAGGTCATTCTGCACTCACCTTATTCAACTGATCTTGCACCCTCAGTTTTTCCTGCTCTCTATCGAACAAACTTCAAGCTAAGCTATGCCGGCTGCAAAAGGTGCTCCTACCATGGCTCGACGAGTTCTTCACCTCAAAACCACTCGAAGTCTACAGTCATGGAATCGAAAAGTTATCTCAGCATTGATAGACTGTTGTAAATAGTGAAGGAGAATATATTATGGATGAGTAGGGTGTGTATGTGTATCTGTTGTGTTTATCAAACATACAGAAAAACGCAACAAACTTATGTACCAACCCAATATATATGTTACAGATGTGGGAAACAATGCCATTATTGGGGAAAATACAATGTTAGATTGCCACAAACGCAGAGAAGTATAGTTCTGCAAATTTAGCTATATCTCTCCAAAAAATAAACAGAAATGAAAATAATTTTTCTTTCTCAGCTGTTACTGGAAGTTTTCCAGGTGGCAAAGTGGATTGGTTTCTGGATTTGAGGATAACAGGATATTTAGTTAATTAATCTGTTCTTTGATGGATGTGAATGAACTGGTGAATCAAATATGAATAAAGGTTGGAGAAATTTATGTTGAAAGCATAGTTTGTGGACTGGAATTTCAAATTAAAACTAAAAGGTGCTCTTCTAGTGTCAGGTTCACTAAATAATTGATTGTCAGTGCATAAACTATAAATGGCTGGCTGATGCTTGTTTTTTAAAAATTCAGCGGGTTCAATTCAAAAGGGTGATAGCTATAGCTGCTGCTCACAGAAATGATTCAATCGTGTATACACACACACTAACAAGGGGAGTTCGGGGGTTGGGAAATGAAGTTAAGAGTGGGATGGCATGTGTTGGCAGCACTACCCCATAGAGTTACAATGCCCCAGCCATACGGCCAGATGGCTAGCCATTCAAGAGAAAAACACTCCGAAACCTACAGTCCTACAGTATATAATACCCATGTGTCCGCTCACTGAACTGTATGGCATGGTGGTCGATACAATATTGGTAACAATTCTTGCTTCATATTTCCAAAGTATGTATTTGCTGAAAATCAGGAGATTAAAAAGTGACAACGGTCATGAGTATATTTGCAAATTCAATTACGAAATGGAGTTGCAGAGCGACTAAATCATACTGTCATTGAAAAGGCTCATTGCACAATTCTTGGACGCGAAGTTTGAAAGCAATTTTAGTCAAAAGTTACTGGTAGATACTTTTATCATTAACCGTAGTTATACTTCAGTTTTAGATGCACAAATTCTAGAAACGCTATCGTCTGGAAGAAAGCCTAATTTGAACAAATATGACTTTGGGTGTGTTGCATAGTGGCACATTCCAAGGAAAGAATTGAAAAGGAACTATCCCATTAAAATGTTTCGTGACTGGAAACTGTCTAATTAGCCACAGAATATGGTGCACCAAGCAACACAAAGTTGTATTTGGGAGAGATGTAATTTTTGAAAAAGATAAGTTTCTATTTGAAGGTGAAAGCAGTGATGATTGGATCTTGAAGAAGACCATTCAAGTGAACAACGTAATTCAGAACATTCTTTAGTTTCCTCAAAGTTAGTTCTGTTTTGAAGTCCTTGATTTTGTGCAAACTGTTGAAGGTAACTCAAGGCCCACGATGTCAGAAGAAGTGGAAGCGAGCAGAAACTTTGTGGAAAAGCAATAGAATAACAAGAAAATTTAGGTTTTTCAAGGATTATGCAGTGTTTCCCTTGAATGCAAAAACATTCGTGGGAAAACTTACCTCAGAAGTCTGAAGACGTTCAGGTTAGGCATCATGAAGAAGAAGAAGAAGAAGAAGAAGAAGAATGGAAAAAAGCAATAAAGGAAAAATTGGGCTCTCAGTCATCTAATGGAACTTTGACTTATGCACCACTTACAGCAAATAAAAGTATAACTGACAGTAAGAGGATGTTCAAAGTAAAAATAGACATGTCTGGAAATATTGAAAGAGATATGACTATACTCCACTTGCTCAATTCACAAGACTAAGAATGCTCCTTAGTGTGGTGAAGGAACATAATTCATTTATGGAACAAACAGATGTACAAAATTGATTCCTGCATTGAGACCTGGTGTAAAGATTAAGAAAAGTCTTGTATGCAAACTAAAAAAAACTTTTGACAGTTTTATGAAGGAAATGACAGCTATGACCAGACGAACTGCATCACTTAACTATTTTAGTAGACAGCAAAGTAAACCAACAGAATTAGAGTAGAAATTTTTGAAATGAATTCTTTGATATATTAAAGGGAGACTTGATGTTGGTCTGTGTTACAAAAAAGGAAATTTTAAATGCTATTACTGCTATGTTGATTCTGACTGTGTTATGTTGTAGATCTTCTGTCTTCTTCACTTTCTTATAGTTTTTTGTTTGAAAAACTGTTTCTTGTGACAAGGAGACAGATGAGTTTCACTAGGAAATAGAAGCAGAATATCCAGCTTCGGCGACAGCTATGACAGACACCCCATGGCTTAAGCATCTTCTTGAAGAATCTGTCAATTATGGAAATGGGAACATAGATGACTGAAGCATGTGGATGTGAAATCCGTTCTACACAAGAGCTGTACAACAAAGGCCATCTGAATGTTCAATACATTAGCTCCGAGGAACAAATGGCACATATTTTACCAAAATTAGCTAAGAGTGCACGTTTCAATAGACTGTGTCAAAAGCTGGGGATAGTGAATTTTATGGGCAATTTAGGAAATTATTTAATTGATTGGGGGGGGGGGGGTTGTTGAAGTAATGACAATTTGATAATTATACTTTTCTAACTTCCAGAATTCTGGAAGGCATTGTAATGCCTAAAGAATTTCGGAGTAAATTCTAGAGACCCTCGTATTTCCACCGTCTTGAACACGTATTATTTTAGAGATGAGTAGAACTGTGTCTACTGCACCACAGTTATGTGTGTGCAGGACGGACGTGTATGGGACGGATGATCGGCGTGGGCAGGTAGTCACCTGGAGTTACACGTCCAGCTCAAGGAATAAACGCGCCGTACTCCGTGCGACGTGAAACATTACTGTGTGAACATTTGAAAGTTGTTGAAAGAAGAGAAGGGACAATTACGAATGTAAGAGAAAGAATCAATAATTAAGGTCCAGACAGTTGTCTTGTTAAACTTTGTGAGATTTGTAGACTGTATTTATGGAAAAATGAATGTGATAGTTTTCATACAACTAAAACATTTTTTGTAAGCTTGGAACCTTCCGGTCTGTCAGAAACTGTTGTGTGTCATGAAAATACAGTGAGATTGAGTTTTAAAATAACTCCGTACACTCAAGAATATTTTAAAGTATAAAAAATTTCCTCCTTGTAGCATCCTATATTCAGAGAAGAAGTCGTGCAGGACATCACAGGTGGCTATCCTGAAAAGATGATCAGCGAAGCAACTCCAAGTAAGTTTGATAGCCAAGAGGGAGTGTGAGTCTTGCACACCAGTACCACACTGACACCCTTAATCACCGGAAACCACCAGAGCATGTCAGAAAAAACAGTATGGTTTACCAAATTATGCAATAAATTGCAGAGAACTGTCAAAGTAGAAATATTAATTTGTTTTACTTCATTACTATGCACCAATTAATGCAAAGTAATGTCAGAGGCAGCCACTTCCAGGTACATTGGAAATGTGAGATGGTCTATGGACAGCTGATTCTAAGTGAGAAATGACAACCATGGCAGACAAAGCCCTGAATTCAAATTTGTGTCCTAAGCTAACCACAACCCCATGATGTGAAATGCATCAGAGAGAATAGCAATCAACAATCTGTGCAGATTTAAAAATCGCACTTGCTTTGTTTATAGTGGTTAAAGCTAACCTCTATGAAGCAACTCGAGACGGACACACACACACATTAACAATTATTTCCACATTATAGGTGACACAGGCAGATTCCAGGAGAAAAAAGAATGACAGAAAGAAAAATAGGGTAAATAAAACAAACTATAATATCAAAAATTACATGTAAACGAATTAATTGAATAAAAATAATAATCACATTCTTTTGATCGGATTTATAAATTGAAAAAAGTTTCATTTGTCGTTTTTTGATCCAACAACCTTCTACGTCATGTTTATATGATAACCATTGCGCTAGGCCCCAACGCAGGTACGTAGCTGGTGCATTAGTTTGTATACTTTTTCTATAGGTTTAATAAACATAACAGAGACTTCAGCGTACAATACTATATCATCCTTCAGTGCTTACAATAGACAGCAAACATTAGGGAAATTTTCGATTCTGCGAAATAGAAATGGCATGGTTTTCTGGTGAAGAATTCATTAAGTCATGTTCAGAACACTTTTTTAATCCGAAAGGGAAGTTCCATGAAGGTTATTTGATAGAGAGTGGAAAAGGCTCAAATCTGAGGCACAAGATCAGGTGAATAAGGTGGGTGTGACTTGACTTCCCAACCCAACTTTTGCTAGACTGACAAAAAAATACTGTACTGAATGCAGGCAGGCTCTTTCATGGATCAGTATTGCTTCACGTGGACTTCTTGGTTGCTGTTCTTAGACTGTATATGCAAGACATCTTTCCTGTTGAGAGAAAATGTCAGCAACGACGGTTACATCTTGCGGAAGCAATTCATAATATACCCCACCATCGTCGTCCCACTAGATGCATAACATTATCTTTTGTGAAAGCATGCTGATTTTTGTATGGGATGTTGCTCCTTTGTTTGGCCTCAACCAATCCTTTCTTTTCCTTATGTTAGAATACAGACACAATTTTTCATCACCAGGAAAGTGCTGCACTAGTGTCAGTCTAGTCAAGGGAAAGGGAAATTTTTTCGAAATTCAATGAAGGCGCTGTTGGGGGATGAAATCTGGGGCCGCTGGCAGAGTCCCGTAACGGACGACAGCCAGCAGGCCAGGCAAGGTAAACATGGCACCTGCCGGCGCATAGCTGCGACAGCGGTATTGCATGCATGATTTGTTTTGAGTGGAGCAACAACAAGGTAGGAAACTGCAGCGTTGCTCTTAGTTAGTGGATGTATGAGGTGGGGCACTAGGCCAGAGCCAGGAGTGGATATTTGTAAATGGCTGACCTGTAGGAATTTATCCCTACAATTGTTCCTGTCTCTCTCTGACACTATGTCAGAAGCAAGGGAGAAACCAATATAAATAGATGGGCAAGTTTAGCTTGACAGGGTCTGCCAGGTCAGTGGAGCGTCGGGACAGACCTGTGCTGCTCTATGCTTATAGTGGCCAGTCTGGCAGCAATATTATAAGCATTCTGTATAAATTTGTACTTTGTTTCTATGTTGTTGCTCGGGCTATATTCTGCATAGGGGGACACAACGCCAGGGGAGGGTGGAATGGCATCCTTCCACTTGGAGATAGCACGGTCTGCCTGAAAAACGGCAGTGAGAGAGGTCTGCAGCAGGTCCAGGAGGGACTCAGTTCCACTCTAGTGTAGTTGCCAAGTTTGCTTCCCACCTGGCATACTGGGTCCGGGCGAGGCGTACCCTGAGGGTAGCAGAGCAGCGCTACGACAGCGCCAGAGATGGCAGTGGGTGTTGCCATCCGGCAAGCACCATTAGCCCAAAATTTCAGCACAGAATCCAGGTGCGCGTGGGTTTGAGTCAGGTCACGTGTTGGGAGCAGCGGTGGCCTGAGGGCTACGGGTGACCAGTACATCCACCTTCATCCCTTGGTCAGACAGAGCAGGCCTAATGGGGCGGAGAAAGTCGCAAGGCGCTATGCATCGCTGGGTGGTGACCGGGAGAGCGGCGGCCAAGTTTCGTTGGCAGGCAGCCTTGATAACAACAGCAGCGGCATCGGCATACCAGGAGTCTGCTGAGCCGGCTGGACTTGCAGGACATCGGGCGGGCAGCACGCTGACACTACGCTTCACCATCAAATACTGTAAATTAGCTGAATAAAGCAATGTTACTGAATACCACTGTATCACTCTGCACTGCCTCTCAAAATTCTTGAACTTGCTCGCTCTCCTGACGAAATACGGTGTGGTGGGTCCCAGCTTCAGGTCTGCCATGTGGAGTCCCGGGTTTGACCCCTAACCCCACAACAATTGTAATGTTCAGTATTTCATGAGCCACTTGATGATGAGCAAATAGAGATAGATATGACCACCAACTGATTTTCACTGTTTTCACTTCGGACATGCGGTACTCATACACCTCATTTTGTAACCTTTCTGTTGCATGCAAAATTTGCACAGTGGTGAAATGATCATGATCATCAATGACCCAGATCTTGAATACACTGGCATGTATCACTGTGGATTAATCTTTAAATGATCTTCAGGAAGGCCTTCGCATTTTCATGAACTTTGTGGGTCACTAATGTGAAAATGGTCCTCCTTTAAACGAGAAAACCATATTCTTGCTGTGCTCTGATGAATAGCATTATCCCCACATATGGTGCAGATGTTTCTGGCTGCCTTCACTGCTGTCACCCCTCTACTGAACTCAAGAAGAAAATGTTCAGATTATTCCATTTGGCACTCCACTTTCTAGTGTCCACAGCTCCACTCACTATCTCCAAATGGCAAAATGTAAACTGAGATAGCAACAGTGAACTACAAATTAAAATGGCAATTGATAAAGAAACCCGTAGCAACATGCAAAACGAAAATGCTAGTAACTTGTGTGTGAACCTTATACGTGTCAAAGTGTATGAAAAAGCTGATAGTTATACATATGTTACATAATTGGGCATAAAGTGTTTGACACACAATAAATAAAGGTTTTGAGTTTGATAATTTAATGTTTTTTTCAATTGGGATTAACAAAAAGATAGATGTGTTCTCAGTGGAAAGTGAAAAGCTGCTGTATCACATATATACCTAGTATATGACAAAGTAGTTGAGAGGAAAAGTAACAAATTAAAGGGAACTTTTGTATTCTCAGTACTACTTCATGATTTCAAAATGAGTGGTGCACAACTCTATTGATAAGAACAAACTGGATAACAACATTTCCATGTGTAACAGCAAATGAGGTCTTAATGAACAGTCTGTAGTTAATCTTAAGTTTGTATCAGAGAAAGCACATTATTAAATGTTAATATAACATAGAGGGAAGGTATGACTCAGTGAAAGGCACAGTAAGAGTGACAGAATGGAAAGTAGTAGGAAACCCATGTACCAAGTAAAACTTAAATATGCTATGTAGACACTTTTGACACAGAAAGAGATATAGTTTCAATTTTTAAGTTCAGTGAACCCCATTTTATGTATGGAAGTGAGGGGGACATAGACGGACCCATAGGAGGGATGGTGTTACCTGGGGTCAGGCGGATACATAGAGGAAATTACCTATACTATTTTTGTATGGAGGTATAAAAGAAGGGACAATATCATCTCAAAAATAATATATGTACACAGTGTCTGTCCTAAAATTGAGTTGTAAATGTTGGTGCTACAAATATTTAAAGCTGCAATGTGATGTTGTGTCACAATAATGTCATAGTCTCCAAAATAGTCAAAAGTAAAGAGACTTAGCTGGAAAATGACAAGTCAACCTGTACAGAGACACCATTTAATATTTGTCACAAATCAGATTTGAAGTAACGTAGTGCAGTACAGAACCCAGCATCAGCATGTGACTCCCTATGGTAAAGAACAGTTAAACTATTTCCACCAAAACATGGTTATAAACTATGTCCTTACGAATTAATTACATACTATTACCCTTAACTGGAAATGTTATAAGTGTGATCAATCTTAACAAGAACTTGAAATGCATTTATTATCTCTCACGCTGAGGAACGACATTCGTAATTGTTAAAAACATATTTTAAGTAATCAGTAAGTGTGGGCCAACCAACCGTGTGTGCCCTTTGTCGTGTATGTATAGATTTGTGAAGAGTGGAGTTAACTCATTAAGATCAGCAAGGCACAGCAGTGCTTGTGCTTCCACCCTGCTGTGGAGGTCCACCTGTGGGTTGAAGTCATGGCTTGGCAGTGTCTTTGAACTCGTGGAGAAAATGGACACTGGTGACAATGATCCAGAAAATTTTCTGTCACAGCAAGATTGAATGACAGCTCCTGTTATGAGCCTGGCCACACCTACATACATATTCCACCAGCAGCTGTAGTGTGCATGTACCCTGTACCACTACTAGTCATTCCCTTTCCTCTTCCACTCGCATAAAGAGTGAGGGAGAAATGAATATCTATATGCGTCTGTGTAAGCCCCAGTATCTTATAGCTTATCTTTATAATTCATATGCAAAATGTATGCTGCTGGCAGTAGAATTATTCTGCAATCAGCTTTAGATGACAGTTCTCTAAATTTCTCTATACAGTGTTCCTCAAAAAGAATAATGCTTTCTCTCCAGGGATTCCCATACGAGTTCCCAAAGCATCTATGTACAACTTACATGTCATTTGAACATACCGTTAACACATCCTTCTCTCTCTCTCTCTCTCTCTCTCTCTCTCTCTCTCTCTCTCTCTCTCTCTCTCTTTCCCTCTCCCTCTCCCTCTCCCTCTCTCACACACACACACACACACACACACACACACACACACACACACACACACACACACACACACACACACACACACAACCATAAATGTTGTCTAAATCATCTTGTATCATAGCATCATCTGCAAACAACCGCAGATTATTCCCCACCCTGCCTGCCAAATCATTATGTTTACAGAAAACACTTCCCTAGGGGCATTCCTGACAATACCATTGTTGAATCTTCCTGGCAGATTAAAACTGTGTGCCCGACCGAGACTTGAACTCGGGACCTTTGCCTTTCGCGGGCAAGTGCTCTACCATCTGAGCTACTGAAGCACGACTCACGCCCGGTACTCACAGCTTTACTTCTGCCAGTATCCGTCTCATACCTTCCTTCAGTTTTAATCTGCCAGGAAGATTCATATCAGCGCACACTCCGCTGCAGAGTGAAAATCTCATTCTGAATACTATTGTTTCCGTTGAACACTCGTCTCATTAGAGGAGTTTGTTAAGAGTGGTTACATTACTTTATCATGAGTCTGAGTAGATATGTGCTTTCTTACGGTCCTCAATCATCTGCAAACAGAAATAAAATTACATGGCCAGAAGTATTGGAACTGCACAGCAGGTCCACTGCATCAAGAAAGTACAAAGTGCAGCAGCAAATTTAAAGATCTATTCACAGCAAATGAGAGACAAGAGTGTTACTATGGAACGGTGGGTTTCCTACGGATTTCCATGAATACTACTACAGGTTGTTGAATGGAGATGAGGATCGTGCGCTGCCTATACCAGACATAACTACAGAGAGATGACAAACCAAAGATTCTGTGTGAGAGCTCCCACAGTTGTTTCTATAGGTATTTTGAAGCAATAAATTGCAACGGGCACCAGTATATTTGATTTACCTGTTGCACCAATCTGAAAAATCCAATGAATATTTCTCACTGTGGAACAATGAATGGTAAATGGTTATCAATCTCATACCCTAATATTTGTGTTTTGGAACAGATGAGACAGTATGCCATGCACTTGTGACCACCCACTTTCTGGGAGGGCACGGTGAAAGCATCATTAAGAATGGGAGGTTAAACCCTAGTATACCTTTCTGTTTACATCATTAGGCCTTAACAGTTTTCCTGTCGATGGCATGGAATAAACTGCAAGTTCCTCTTTTTCAGTTTGCAAAAGCCACAAGATTTTACATACCACTTAAAATTTGGAAAATGGTGCCTTAACATGATAAAGAGTCACTCCCTAAACGAATGTGATAATTAGCGTACCCTAAATATGAGTGTAAATTTATTTTCCACAACAGGGCTTATTTATTGCGTCCGAGTGTTACTTAGGAGTAACAATTGTTTCTACACAATGAAATTTTTAGATATGTTTTTCAGATTTACTTGCCCCTTAAGGTTTTAGGGAGAAATCAAGCTTTCAACAGCTTCTCTGTTATTGACAGGACCTGCCTGTTGAACCGCACACTGTCATCCTCTGTATGTAAAAAACTGTCACAGTGTTACTGGCAGAGCTAACTCTCTTAACTGAGTATGGAAGAAGCTCCCAAATGCTCAAGCTATCTGTGCACCCTCATGTGGGAATAGGAGAAAATTATCCCATAATGCTGTCACAAAAGAAATTTTGATTATTGGAAAATTCTGTTCTAATGTAGTGTATAACCACTCAAATACAACCATTTCAGTGTTGTGTATTTGATAACAGCACTTGCCACCATTATCTTTCTTCCCAATTCCAAATTTTATGGACAAAAACGTTGCAAGAGTTTGTTTTACATCTTGAGGTTGCTTCCTGACTACCACATCAAATTAATAAACACTGCCAGAGGTGAAATAAGTTATATGTGAGATATCCTTAGGGAGATGAATTAAAATACCTATACATGTCAAACATATTTTTATTTCTTTCTGGATGAAGGCATAGCCGCTTACACTATAATTCAACAACATTGTTAACATCCACTTTCCGCAGCAGGCAATAAAGATATAAAAATAGATGATGTATGTAAATCAAGAATATGCTTTTATAAGAGATCAGTAACAAAATAATGGTAAGTGGCCATAAAAGTGTAAATCAGCATCAACATATTACAATGACTTACAAAACACTGCGAGTGACAGTAGGGGATAACTTTAATAATGTATTTCAGGATAGTTAGTAATATTCTTTAATGTTCAGAACATACTAACAGTGAAACATCATACTAAACTTAAATAACATATTAAACACAAACAACTTTTTTTTTTTACAATTATAGCTTTGAAAACTAAATTACAAACAAGTGTTAGGCAATGCTATACATAAATTCGAGATAAAAATGGCAATAGTGACAAGGATTCAGATGAGGCATTAAAGAAATGATACACTGGTGTATTTAACATCCAAATGAATACAGAATTCCATCAAATGAACAATTCAATCATATCATTTAATTTTACTTTATTGTTGCAGCAACATATGTGCACACGAAAAATTTATTGAATAAAGCAGAAATTTGTATTAAGCAGTCTTGCTTCAGGTGGTAATGCAGTCATCATTGCACTGATTAACAATCAACTCATCTAACAGAATAAATAAATAATTACAAATTTACTGTCCAGTGAATAGACTATTATAATTGTTGTTCATGTCATCGACATTGTTATCATTGCCATTAATACTGTTCACCCTGCTGTGTGTTATTTATATAATGTTATAACTTAACTGGGTCAAAGAGCACTTCGTGACACATTCAATGCTGTAGAATTAAATACTCTGAAACCCTTGATGGATGTTCTCAAAAAGAAGTACATGCCACATATGCACAGCCTTTATTGCCACTACTTTAGAGGCAGTCTTGGATAAGGTAGTGGTAAGCTGTCAAGTTACAGTTCACAGTGCCGCAAACGTATGTTGGCTACCCATGTCTTGTGCTGCATAAGAAGGGCTTTGATGCACATACAGATTCATACCCATATAAAATTTGAGAACTGTTGTTCATGGGTGGAGTGAGGATGGGTCTGTGTAGGACCAATTTTCTCTTGGAAAGGAAACTGTAGCCTCTTCACAAGTGTCATGTTACCCACTGCACCTGCAGAGGGAGGTACAAAGAACAGGGTGTGGTAGACAGCATGATAGCAGTACAGATTGATCCAGGAGTCTAAGAAATATGGAATGTCCAATACAGCTATGAACAGAGCGTAATCCTGGTGGCTGCACACCTATCAAGAGAAATTCTTGCACCCCAGAGAGGGTTATCCACTCAAGAACGTTTTCATCTTCACGCCAGTCCCATTGTAGCACTAGTCCCATCGCCAAATCAGCCCGATTGCAGCACTAGTTTTGCTGTTACATCCAGAAACATCATAGAAATGACGTTTCTGATGATCACAGAATGTCATCACCTCTGATAGTATTGTTAACATGCGAATACAGAGCTCATTTGTTTTACACAAAAGTAGTATTGTTTTGACTTGTCCCATATGATGCATACAAATATAAAGTAACCAAGCAAAACTGAAGCTAACATAGCTAACATTTACAGCATTAAGTACCAGGTACCAGCAAGGCATCTTTACACTCAAAAATGCCTGCAGAAATCAGTGTACAGTAAGAAAGGAAAGAATGTCTTTAAGCATTAATCTGATTGTTACTAAGTTTACATTTAATTTTTGAATATTTTAAGATAATTGTGCATAAACTATTTTAATTATTATCATAAATTATAACTGTCTGTTGGGAATTCTGTTGACCCAAACTTAAGTTTCCTAGCGAACAATAAACATTTACATACATAATGTATAAACAGGTTACTATATAACGTGAATAAAAGTACTTACGTAACTAGAAACATTCTAGATTAAGGAATAATCATTATGTCAACATGACAAATTACTATCAAACAGTTACAACATTTACAAGCAGCGCAATGGCAGATTTCTGTAGTGATGTTTGCTACATACAGAATGTAAACATCAAAGGTAATTATAAGTCTAAGGTAGAAGATCAATTTTCAACATTTGTTAAATACAACTTCAGTTATAGCTGAGCAGTCTAAATCTGCACATAGTGCAAACTTCACATCATCCCCTGTAAGTCATTCATTTAACATTATTGTTAGCACAACATACTAATATGTAGCATCTCTGTCCCAAATAATCCCACCACAAACCTCATAGTTTAGGCAATTACATAATATCAGACTGAATAACAATATTTTTGGCTTATACAGAACAAAGCAGTTATCTCACAAACAGCAGTATTCACATGATCTGAGTAAATGTCAGTTTTGTCCGACTCATGTTTCAAGATAAACAAAACAGCAGCCAGTATTTTCTACAAAGGAATAAAACTGCACCATAAATTTTTTGTATGAATTAATACCCTGATATTAAAAAAAATGAAGCATACCTCTCAAATAGTTAATACTAAAAAGTCCATGATTATTTATGTAACATCAAGCAGGCATTGAAAAAATTATTATTATTTAATTAGAAATAATGTGAAATTCTGCACGCAGTGTCTGTGATGGATAATTTCCATACTTAATACAATTTTGTCATCTTAACATTGTTGTGAGCTAATGACTCTGCTTTTTCAAATGGGCTAAACAGACAATACAAAGAATACAAGGGGATGCTAAAAGTATTGTCAAGGTACTTAAGACAGCTGAAAGTCAGTGCCCAAACTACAAATATTCGCTCACCCAGTGTGTAGTTATGCGACACAAACTGTATTTTTTTTTTACGTAAATTGTAAAATTGTTTGGCAATGTGTATAAAAAATTGTACAAAACACTTCAAAATTAACAGCAGATCATCATCATCTACAACTGTAAAAGATGTTATTGCTGTATGTATGGATTAGTTAATTAAAAAACTCTTTCCTCTTTCAATTAACATGACATATGTAATATTTCATAAACATTCTATGGTTGAATCTGGTAACTTACTAATATTTTCTGCACAATTTCGACTTAAAGCCTATAGATGCACACTAAATGCTGCAACATAACATAGTACTTAAAACCAAAAGCATTGGGCTGGGTCTCTAAAAACTGAGGAATACACAGTACTGATTGTAACAACTGCATCAGGTTTTATCTTGGCCTGACTGGCAGCAACTTCAAGATATCATAAATAAAAGGATGCTTTTAGACTAAAAACATTTAACTACATATGCAACTGCCACTCACATGCCTCAATATAGATACAGCATTTCAAACACTAAAGGTAATCCACAAACAAAATATACAACTAACTTATGGAGGAAAATGGGCATCTTAAAATAAATAGAAATATGCATTCACACCTTCAGTTCACCTCAGCAAATTCTAAATGAGCAACTACAGCTGGCTAACAAACAATCCTGAAAATGTTCATTGCACTTTTCACACAAATTAAACATGATTGGTCTGTGTTAGGACTCTGAACAAGGGTATCCTTATTATACTAGCTGCCCAACTTAACATCAATTGAAGGATATTGTCAGGGACCAAAATCAAAACACATGCCATTGCTTCTCCAGAGTAGCCTGATAAATCTTCTTGTTAATTTCTCCTATGACATGCTACAATTAGAGTTCCTCACCTGTAAGAAGTGCACTTTTCTGGACAAAGCATTTTTCTGTTATTTAGATTTGCATCGTCCACACATTCTTTACTTAACATACAGTAGATGAGATGTTTCCTTGTTGAGAAATGAGTGATATCTTTGGTCAGTGGATAGACTTTTCACTGTAAGCAAAATCATTACATGTGAAGTACTTGTCAAAGGCTGCAACTGATGAAAAATACTGTGAAGTGTGTGCACAACACAGTGGATTGTTTAGAAGAAGTGCATTGTCTATCATTCTTAACTCTTCGTGTGTCATGCTGAAAATGCTTAAGGACCAAAGAAAGCCTAAATGATACCGACAAAACAAATCGAGGGTATGTAAGTATTTCATTTTATATTTTATCAAATACATGTATATTAGCACATTGTTGCAATTACTTAAAAAAAGTAAGTAAATAAAATAAAAACCTGTAGACAGCCATAATAGCTTGAGACTGGTAATGGCATTTAAATTAATACTCTTAGAAGTACTCATGGTTGGTTGCATTCTTAATCAACATTTGTTCACAGCTGTTGAGTTCAGAAAGATCCAGAATGGATAAAAGACCATTAAAATTATATGCTAAGCTGACAACAGCCAATGATCCAACATTACATATTTATAAAAGCATTTCAACCCTCAGAGAAATTTTGAAGTGAAATTATCTATAAAACATGATAAACTGAACTGTACATTTAACTATGTGGGCCCGAATTGTATGGAAACAAATGTGTACCCAGTAACTCAGATCCATAAGGGAATGCATCACATATCCTGTGACTATCTACATACTGCAAATAATAATGGTGTACAGGCATTTTTCCGTATTATAAAAAGTTTTTACATCTATTTATCATGTTTTATGTTATTTAATTACAGGAGAATTGAAAATAACTCTGTGGGCAGCTACTGACAGGTTATGTATAAAGAGTTGCATGCTGAACTGATTACAAAAAAATGCAATATTAAATACTTTTTATTGTATGCAGGCCTGCAAGGTACTGCAAGTGCTTTATGTGGATCAACTCAGTTTCATATAAGCATCATTTCATTATACTGGAAGAAAAAAACATCGGGACAGTGGAAGTTTTATAAAACTAAACAAAACAAACCGGGACCAGAAATGAGAAAAATCAGTAAAAAGTAGTAAATAGTATTATGATGATGAAACTTTCCAAAATCTTACTAATGTTAACAGTTTAATTCCATTACCCACAGACATTCTTGAATTCATTCACAAATTACTTTAACTATTGTCACTGGTAAGCTTATTAAGCAAACGACTTCATTGACATGAATGTTCATAAATATCCTGAAGCTTATTAGCAAGAAAACAGATATAAAAGACTGAAGGTGACACTGTCAAAAGGGTGCAACAGTAAAGAACTGACTTATTTCTAACTACAGATTCTTTAATTTTTTGTATTTTCATTAAAAACGCCACTAGCTTGTTCCCCTATCCAGGCGTTTTGCTATTTCATACTTCAAATATCTGTATCTGTGCTTAGAAACATATCAATTCTTTACCATTGCATCGTTTTGACAACTTCACTTTCAGTTCTTTATATCCATTTTTCCCATGGATAATAAGCTTCAGGGCTACTCAAAATTCATGCAGGTTCAAGATCCGTGCCAACATAGTTGAGGGCAGAAGCTAGTGGATATTAAGAGAAGAATTGGAATGCCCAAGCCTCCAGAAATAAGAGTAAATTATTTACAGACAGACACCTTAGTATACAAAGAAGGACAGTGACTTGGATCATTTTAATTATAGTTGCCAGGAATGGACTTTGTAGAAACAGGAAAAAATATACAGAAGCATTAGGAATGTGAAGTTGCGGAAAATCTGCTACAACATCCTGAGCCGGAAGAAGATAATTTTCCCATTTGGTTGCAGTTGCTGCTCACTGTTAACCCATTGTGATACAGATTTTCTGGACACACAACTTGGTGTTTTTTCAGGCTTTTCACTTTAAATATGTTTTTAGTGACACTTTTACATTTAATTACGTCTCTAATAGTTTTACGTCTCTATATCATGCTAATTTTCTTTCAGCCCAAGATGTTCATAAACACTGCCCAGCTAAGAAATTGAAATTCACAGAAAGAAAAGAAATGCCATGGGTTCCGACGGTATGTGATGTTACTTTAGTGATTACAAAATTGAGTCAGATTTACAAAGAACTTGGCAGTATGAGCTCACTTATCAATATGACATGCACCCAATTGCCCTTCTTGCATACACTTGTTTGTTTGGGAGGGTGTCATAAGGCCACTAGATTCCTTCCTCGGGCAAGCTGGCCTCAAACAGTTGTAATGGTCCACAATATTCTGGATACTGACACTGGGGCAGAGTTTATGTCCAAGCTCGTGCCACATATGCTCTGCAGGGAACATATCTAAGGATATTGCTGACTATGGGAGCAGCTAATACCATGCATACAATTGATACATACACATGCCACTGTGTGGATGAGCACTGTTGTGTTGGAAATAACATCACGATACTGTCATACAAGATGTAACACGAGGATTATCGACATCTGAAAGGTTGTTGTTCCGTCACAGTTCCCTCAATCACTATCAACTGCAACCTACAGTCATAACCATTTTCTGGCCATACTGTGCCTTTCCAAAACACTGGAAGAGTGGAATGTCCCCCAAGCTGCCGCCACACGTGCTGACAGTGGTCATCGGGGATAGTGCAGAACCGTGATTCAACACTCAACTCTCAACTGCTTCAATCCTGTATATGAACATGAGGACTTAGAGCACAGCAGAAAGGCCTTTTGAAGTACATTACTTGACACACATTTCCTCAGACAGGTCCTATAATAATTTAAGTTAAATAGTGAAAACAGTTGGAGACTGTAGCTGAAATTCATGACATTCTAGTTCAATCCCAAGGAAACATGTACGCCAGGATAAGACTGTTTCCTCTAAATACACGAGCTACAACAAAAAACTTTGTCGATGACTAATATTCAGTGTTTTATCAAGAATGAAAACACATATTACGTGAAGGATAGATAATACTGCGAAGCTACTCACACCACGAGCTTTAACCCACCTCCTACTCCTCCTTTCACCAGGTACACTTCAGGAGACAAGCACACATTTACACAACATAGGCTTTAACAGCGACTGTTCACATTAGTCAAAACTTCTGGACTGGCTTGTGGGAGGACGGCATGGTTGATGAATAAAATTATTTCTGACATTTCATCTCCAACTGAGGTAGACATCTTAGGATTGGTTGGTTTGTGGGGGTTAAAGAGACTAGACTGCTACGGTCATCGGTCCCTTTTTCTAATACTAAAAACACCCACAGAGAATAAGAACAATCAACAAACGAGAGGACAGATGACACAGAACGAGAGAAACTGAGACAAAGACCAGACAAGACGAACTAAAATTGCACGGAGTGTGACGGTGGGTGGCCGACCATAGAAACAGAAAAGGAAAAGCCAACCACCGAGAAACACATTAAAAAAAGCAGACTAAAATCGTAGCCCATAGGCCAGAATCAACACAAAAACACACACATTTACATTAAGCGATAAAATCCCCCTGCCCGAATAAAACGCAAAACTAAGTCCGCTATGGAACAGTCATCAGTTAAAAGTGCAGAGAGCATTTCAGCCAGCGCAAAAGTCTGCCTGAGCACAGTTAAAAGGGCGCACTCCAACAGAATATGGACCACTGTCAAGGACGCCCCACAACGACAAAGAGGTTGATCCTCACGACACAGGAAATAACTGTGCATCAGTCAGGTGTGGCCAATGCGGAGACAGCAAAGGATGACTGAGTCCCTGCGGTGGATTGCATGGATGACCACCACACAGTCATCGTCTCCTTGTTATGACGGAGATTGTTTGGCATGGGCAGGTTGCGCCAATCACTGTCCCATAAATCTAAAACTTCGTGGCGTAATAGTGCCCGCAAATCAGTCGCCGGGAGGCTAATCTCCAGAGATGCTTTACTGGTGGTCTCTTTCGCCAGGCAGTCAACAGTTTCATTGCAAGGTATCCCAAAATGGCCTGGGTTCCAAACAAAGACAACAGATCTGCCGCAACGGGCAAGATTATGCAGGGACAACTGGATAGGAATCACCAGACGAGAACGAGGGAAACACTGGTCGAGAGCTGGTAATCCGCTCGGGTAATCACCACAGATAATGAAGGACTCACCTGAGCAGGAGCGGAGATACTCTAGAGCTCGAAAGATGGTGACCACGTCAGCAGTGTAAAAGCTGAGCCAACCGGCAATGAAAGTTGTTCACAATGGTCCCCTAGAGTTAGGGCATAAAAGACACGACCAGCAACCATCGAACCGTCAGTGTAGACAATGCCAGAGCCGTGATACGTGGCTAAGATGGAATAACAGTGGTGGCGCAAGGCCTCCGGAGGGACTGAGCCCTTCGGGCACTGTGCCAATTACAGCCGAAGGCAAGGGCGAGGCACACACCACGGCAGCATACACTATGTGGTACGATTAGTACACAGACACAATCATTACATTTCATCCATTACCTGATGTGAATTATTTCTGAGGGAAGCTGCAGAAAGCTAATCCCTCAATTGAACCCTTTGTTTGGTATGATTAGTACAGAGACACAATCATTACATTTCTTTTATGGATTTTGTTTGTTGGTATGGTTACTCCAAAGCCTAAATCATTGCATTTCATCCATTACCCTATGTATGGTTACTACAATCATTACATTTCATCCATTACCTGATGTGACATATTTCTGAGGGAAGCTACAGAAAGCTCCTCCCTCATTTGGTTTGTTTGTTGGTATGGTTCCTACAAAATCAGAATCATGGCATTTCATCTATCACCCTATGTGAAATGTTTCTGAGAAAAGCTACTGAAAGGTCCTCACTCATTGGCGTTTGTTTGTGGGTATGGTTACTACAAAGCCAGAATCATCGCATTTCATTTAAGAGAGAAGGTGCAGAAAGCTCCTCCCTCACTTGCATCTGTTTGTTGGAATGATTAGTACAAAGACACAATCCTTATATTTCATCCATTACCTGATGTGAAGCATTTCTGAGGTAAGCTACAGAAAGCTCCTCCCTCATTTGCGTTTGATTGTTGGTATGGTTACTACAAAGATAGAATCATTGCATTTAATCTATTACCCTATGTGAAATATTTCTCAGAAGAGGTACAGAAAGCTCCTCCCTGATTTGTGTTTGTTTGTTGGTATGGTTACTACAAAGCACGAATAATTGCATTTCAGCTATTGTCCTATGTGAAGTATTTCCGAAAGAAGCTGCAAAAAGCTCCTCCCTCACTTGCATCTGTTTGTTGGTATGATTAGTAAACAGACACAATCATTACACTTCGTCCATTACCTGATGTGAAGTATGTCTGATCGAAGCTACAGGAAGATTCTCCCTCATTTGCATAAGTTTGTTGGTATGGTTACTTCAAAGCCTGTATCATTGCATTTCATCTATTACACTATAAAACGTATTTCAGAGAGAAGCTTCAGAAAGCTCTTCCCTCACCTGCATCTGTTTGTTGGTATGGTTACTACAAAGCCAGATTCATTGCATTCCACCAATTACAATATGTGATGTATTTCAGAGAGAAGCTGCAGAAAGCTCCTCCCTCACTTGCACCTGTTTGTTGGTATGATTAGTACACAGACACAATCATTACATTTCATCCATTACCTGATGTGAATTATTTCTGAGGGAAGCTGCAGAAAGCTAATCCCTCAATTGAATCCCTTTGTTCGGTATGATTAGTACAGAGACACAATCATTACGTTTCCTTTATGGATTTTGTTTGTTGGTATGGTTACCCCAAAGCCTAAATCATAGCATTTCATCCATTACCCTATGTATGGTTACTACAGTCATTACATTTCAACCATTATCTGATGTGAAATATTTCTGAGGTAAGTTACAGAAAGCTCCTCCCTCATTTGCGTTTGTTTGTTGGTATGGTTACTACAAAACCTGAATCATCGCATTTCATCTATCACCCTATGTGAAATATTTCTGAGAAAAGCTACAAAAAGCTCTTCCCTCACTTGCGTTTGTTTGTTGGTACGGTTACTTGAAAGCCAGAATCATCGCATTTCATCTATAACCCTATGTGTTGTATTTCAGAGAGAAAATGCAGAGAGCTCCTCCCTCACATTCTTCTGATTGATGATATGATTAGTAAACAAACCTTATATGAAGTATTTCTGAGAGAAGCTGCAGAAAGCTCCTCCCTCACATGCATCTGTTTGTTCTTATGATTAGTACACCGACACAATGATTCCATTTCATCCAATACCTGATATGAAATATTTCTGAGGGTAGCTACAGAAAGCTCCTCCTTGATTTGCGTTTGTTTGTTGGTATGGTTACTACAAAGCCAGAATCATCGCATTTCATCTATTACCCTATGTGAAGTATTTCTGAGGAGAGCTACAGAAAGCTCCTCCCTCATTTGCGTTGTTTGTTGGTATGGGTACTACAAATTCAGAATCAATGTATTTCATCCATTACCCTATGTGATGTATTTCAGAGTGAAGCTGCAGAAAGCAACTCCCTCAACTGCATCTGATTTTTTGTATGATTAGTACACAGACACAATCATTACATTTCATCCATTTCCTGATGTTAAGTATTTCTGTGGGAAGCTACAGAAAGCTCCTTCCTCATTTGCATTTGCTTGTTGGTATGGTTACTACAAAGTAAAAATCATTGCATTTCACCCATTACCCTATGTGATGTGTTTCACAGAGAAGCTGCAGAAAGCTCTTCCCTCACCTGCATCAGTTTGTTGGTATGATTAGTACACAGACACGATTATTACATTTCATCCATTACCTGATGTGAAGTATTTCTGATGGAAGCTACAGAAAGTTGCCCCATAATTTGCGTTTGTTTGTTAGTATTGTTACTACAAAGCCAGAATAAACACACTTCATCTATTACCCTATGTGAAGTATTTCTGAGAAAAGCTACAGAAAGCTTCTCCCTCATTTGCCTTAGTTTGTTAGGATGGTTATTACAAAGCCAAAATCATTGTATTTCATTATTTAACCTATGTGGTGTATTTCGGATAGAAGCTACGGAGAGCTCCTCCCTCACTTGCATCTGTTTATTGATATGATTGGTACACCATCACAGTCTTTATATTTAATCCATCACCTGATGTGAAGTATTTCTGAGGGAAGCTACTGAAAGCTCCTCCCTCATTGGCGTGCATTTGTTGGTAAGTTTACTACTAAGCCAGAATCATTGCATTTTACATATTACCCAATGTGATGTATTACAGAGAGAAGCTGCAGAAAGCTCCTCCCTCACATGCATTTGTTTGTTGGTATGATTAGTACACTGACACAATCCTTACATTTCATCCATTAGCTGATGTTGAGTTCTTCTGAGGGAAGCTACAGAAAGGTCCTCCCTCATTTAGGTTTGTTTGTTGGTATGGTTACTACAAAACCAGAATCAACGTGTTTCATCTATTTCCCTATGTGATGTATTTCAGAGAGAAGCTGCTGAAAGCTCCTTCCTCACTTACATCTGTTTGTTGCTATGATTAGTACATAGACACAATCATTACATTTCATCCATTACCTGATGTGAATTATTTCTGACGGAAGCTACAAAAAGCTCCTCCCTTATTTGCGTTTGTTTGTTGGTATGGTTCTACAAAGCCGAACCGTCACATTTCATCTATTACCCCATGAGATGTATTTCATAGAGAAGCTGCAGAAACGTAGTGCCTCATTTGCGTTTGTTTGTTGTTATGGTTACTACAAAGCCATAATCATCACATTTCATCTATTACTCTATGTGAAGTATTTCTGAGAAAAGCTACAGAAAGCTCCCCCTCGTTTTGGTTTGATTGTTGGTATGGTTACTACAAAGCCAGAATAATTGCATTTCATGCATTACCCTTTGGGATTTATTTCAGACACAGGCTGCAGGAAGCTCCGCCCTCATTTGTGTTTGACTGTTGGTATGGTTACTACAAAGCCAGAATCATTGCATTTCATCCATTACCCTCTGAAATGTATTTCAGAGAAAAGGTACGGGAAACTCCTCCTTCACTTGCATTTGTTTGTTGGTATGATTAGTACACAGACACAATCATTACATTTCCTCCATTACCAGATGTGAAGTAGTTCTGAGGGAAGCTACAGTAAGCTCTACTCTCATTTGCATTGCTTGTTGCTATGGTTACTACAAAGCCAGAATCATTAAAATTACCCTACCCGAAGTATTTCAGAGAGAACCTGCGGAAAGCTTCTCAGTCACCTGCATCTACTTTGTGGTATGATTAGTACACAGACACAATCATTACATTTCATCCATTACCTGATGTGAAGTATTTCTGAGGGAAACTACAGAAAGCTCCTCCCTCATTTGCATTTCTTTGTTGGTATGGTTACTAGAAAGCCAGGATCATCACATTTCATCCGTTACCTTAAGTGAAGTATTTCTGAGAGAAAGCTGCTGGAAGATCCTCCAAAACTTGCATCTCTGTTTTGGTATGATTAGTACACAGAAACGATCATTATATTTCATCCATTAACTGATGTGAGGTATTTATTATAGAAGCCACTGAAAGCTCCTCCCTTAATTGCGTCTCTTTTTTGGTATGGTTACTGCAAAGCCAGAATAATCACATTTCATTCATTACCCTATGTGAAGTTTTTCAGAGAGAAGATGCAGGAAGCTCCTCCCTTACTTGCTTTTGTTTGTTGGCATGATTAGTACACAGACACAATCATTACATTTCATCCATTACCTGATGTGAAGTTTTTATGGGAGAAGCCAAAGAAAGCTCCTCCCTCACTTGCGTCTCTTTGTTGGTATGGTTACTAGAAAGTCAGAATAATCTTTTTCATCCATTACCCTATGTTAAGTATGTCAGAGGGAAGCTGCAGAAAGGTCCTCCCTCACTTGCATCTCTTTGTTGGAATGATTAGTACACAGACACAATCATTGCATTTCATCCATTACCCGATGTGAAGCATAAAAGAGAAGCTGCAGGAAGCTCCTCCCTCATAGGCATCTCTCTGATGTTAGGGTTCCTACAAAGCCAGAATCATCGTATTTCATCCATACCCGATGTGAAACATTTCTGAGAGAAGCTACAGAAAGTTCCTCTCTCCTTTGCATGTCTTTCTTGGTATAGTTACTATGAAGCCAGAATCATTGCACTTCACCCTTTACCCTATAGGCAGTATTTCTGAGAGAAGCTGAAGAAAGCTTTTCACTCATTTGCATCTCTTTGTTGGTATGGTTACTACAAAGCCAGAATCATCGTGTTTCATCAATTTCCCTATGTGAAGTATTTCTGAGAGATGCTGCAATAAGCTCCTCCCTCATAGGCATATCTTTGTTGGTAAGGTTATTACAAAATCAGATTCATCGCATTTCGTCCATTACACTGTTGTTGTTGTGGTCTTCCGTCCTGAGACTGGTTTGATGCACCTCTCCCTGCTACTCTATCATGTGCAAGCTTCTTCATCTCCCAGTACCTACTGCAACCTACATCCTTCTGAGTCTGCTTGGTGTATTCATCTCTTGGTCTCCCTCTACGATTTTTACCCTCCACACTGGCCTCCAATACTAAATTGACGATCTCTTGATGCCTCAGAACATGTCCTACCAACCGATTCCTTCTTCTGGTCAAGTTGTGCCACAAACTTTTCTTCTCCCCACACCTATTCAATATCTCCTCATTAGTTATATGATCTACATATCTAATCTTCAGCATTCTTCTTTAGCACCACATTTAGAAAACTTGCATCCTCTTCTTGTTCAAACAAGTTATCGTCCATGTTTCACTTCCATACATGGCTACACTCCATACAAATACTTTCAGAAATGACTTCCTGTCACTTAAATCTATACTCAATGCTAACAAATTTATCTTCTTCAGAAATGCCTTCCTTACCATTGCCAGTCTACATATTATATCCTCTCTACTTTGACCATCATCAGTTATTTTGCTTCCAAATAGCAAAACTCCTTTACTACTTTAAGTGTCTCATTTCCTAATCTAATTCCCTCAGCATCACCCAACTTAATTCGAGTACATTTCCTTATCCTCATTTTGCTTTTGTTGATGTTCATCTTATATACTCCTTTCAAGACACTCTCCATTCCATTCAACTGCTCTTCCAAGTCCTTTGCTGTCTCTGACAGAATTACAATGTCATCGGCAAATCTCAAAGTTTTTATTTCTTCCTCATGGATTTTAATACCTACTCTGAATTTTTATTTTGTTTCCTTTACTGCCTGCTTAATATACAGATTGAATAACATCAGTGAGAGGCTACAACCCTGTCTCACTCCCTTCCCAACCACTGCTACTATTTCATGCCCCTCGACTCTTATGGCTGCCATCTGGTTTCTGTACAAATCGCAAATAACCTTTCGCTCCAAGTATTTTACCCCTGCCACCTTTAGAATTTGAAAGAGAGTGTTCCAATCAACATTGTCAAAAGCTTTCTCTAAGTCTACAAATGCGAGAAACATAGGTTTGCCTTTCCTTAATCTTTCTTCTAAGATAAGTCGTAAGGTCAGTATTGCCTCATGTGTTCCAGTATTTCTACAGAATCCAAACTGATCATCCCTGAAGTCAGCTTCTACTATTTTTTCCATTCGTCTGTAAAGAAATCGTGTTAGTATTTTGCAGCTGTTGCTTATTAAAGTGATTGTTCAGTAATTTTCACATCTGTCAACACCTGGTTTCTTTGGGATTGGAATTATTATATTCCTCTTGAAGTCTGAGGGTATTTCGCCTGTTTCATATATCTTGCTCACCAGATGGTAAGAGTTTTGTCAGGACTGGCTCTCCCGAGGCTGTCAGTAGTTCCAATGGAATGTTGTCTACTCTGGGGGCCTCGTTTCGACCCAGGTCTTTCAATGCTCTGTCAAACTCTTCACACAGTATCCTATCTCCCATTTTATCTTCATCTACATCCTCTTCCATTTCCATAATATTGTCCCCAAGTGCATCACCCTTGTATAGACCCTCTATATACTCATTCTACCTTTCTGCTTTCCCTTCTTTGCTTAGAACTGGGTTTCCATCTGAGCTCTTGATGTTCATACAAGTCGTTCTCTTATCTCCAAAGGTCTCTTTAATTTTCCTGTAGGCAGTATCTATCTTACCCCTAGTGAGATAAGCTTCTACATCCTTACATTTGTCCTCTAGCCATCCCTGCTTAGCCATTTTGTACTTCCTGTCGATCTGTTTGTTGAGATGTTTGATTTCCTTTTTGCCTGCTTCAGTTATTGCATTTTTATATTTTCTCCTTTCATCAATTAAATTTAATATTTCTTCTGTCACCCAAGGATTTCTAGCAGCCCTCGTATTTTTACCTACTTGATCCTCTGCTGCCTTCACTACTTAATCTCTCAAAGCTAGCCATTCTTCTTCTACTGTATTTCTTTCCCCCATTCCTGTCAATTGTTCCCTTATGCTCTCCGTGAAACTCTTTACAACCTCTGGTTCTTTCAGTTTATCCAGGTCCCATCTCCATAAATTCGCAACTTTTTGCAGTTTCTTCAGTTTTAATCTACAGGTCATAACCATTAGATTGTGGTCAGAGTCCACCTCTGCCCCTGGAAATGTCTTACAATTTAAAACCTGGTTCCAAAATGTCTGTCTTACCATTATATAATCTATCTGATACCTTTTAGTATCTCCAGGGTTCTTCCATGTATACAACCTTCTTTCATGATTCTTAAACCAAGTGTTAGCTATGATTAAGTTGGACTCTGTGCAAAATTCTACCAAGCCCCAATCCATATCCACTTACTATGTTTCCTTCTCTCCCTTTACCTACACTCGAATTCCAATCACCCATGACTATTAAATTTTCACCTCTCTTCACTATCTGAATAACTTCTTTTATCTCATCATACATTTCTTCAATTTAGTCATCATCTGCAGAGCTAGTTGGCCTATAAACTTGTACTACTGTAGTAGCTGTGGGATTCGCATCTATCTTGGCCACAATAATGCTATCACTATGCAGTTTGTAGTAGCCTAACCGCATTTATATTTTCCTACTCATTATTAAACCTACTCCTGCACTACCTCTATTTGATTTTGTGTTTATAGCCCTGTAGTCACCTGACCAAAAGTCTTGTTCCTCCTGCCACCGAACTTCACCAATTTTCTAACCTACCTGCTGGATTAAGGGATCTGACATTCCATGCTCCGATCCGTAGAACACCAGTTTTTTTTCTCCTGATAACGACATCCTCTTCAGTAGTCCCCATCCGGAGATCCGATTGGGGGACTATTTTACCTCTGGAATATTTTACCCAAGAGGACCCCATCATCATTTAATCATACAGTAAAGCTGCATGCCGTCAGGAAGTTTTCCCTTGCTTTCAGCCGTTCACAGTGCCAGCACAGCAAGGCCGTTTTGGTTATTGTTACAAGGCCAGATCAGTCAATCATCCAGACTGTTGCCCTTGCAGCTACTGAAAAGGCTGCTGCCCCTCTTCAGAAACCACACATTTGTCTGGCCTCTCAACAAATACCCCTTCGTTGTGGTTGCACCTTCGGTATGCCTATCTGTATCACAGAGACACGCAAGTCTCCCCACGATTGGCAAGGTCCATTGTTCATGGGGTGTCCATTAAACAATGTGTAGTATTTCTGAAAGAAGGTAAAGAAAGCTTTTCCCTCATTTGTGACTGTTTGTTGGTATAATTACTACAGAGGCCAGAATATTCGCATTTCATCTATTACCCCACGTGAAGTATTTCAGAGAGAAGCTGCAGGAAGCTCTCCCCTCATACGCGTACATTTGTTGGTAATGTTACTACAAAGCCAGGATCATCGCAATTCATCCATTACCTTATGTGAAGTAATTCTGAGAGAAGCTACAGAAAGCCCTTCTCTTATTTGCAATTCTTTGTTTGTATGATTACTACACAGACAGCATCATCACATTTCATTTATTACCTGATGTGGTGTATATAAGAGAAGCTACAGAAAGCTCCTCCCTCATTTGCCTCTCTCTGTTGGTCCGGTTACTACAAAGCCAGAATCAATGCATTCCATCCATTACCCTATGTGAAGCATTTCTGTGAGAAACTGCAGAAGGCTCATCCCCCATTGGCGTCTGTTTGTTGGTATGGTTACTACAAAGCCAGATTCATCGCATTTCATCCATCACACTATGTGAAGTATTTCTGAGAGGAGCTACAGAAAGCTAATCTCTCATTTGCTTCTCTTTGTTAGTAATTTTACTACAAAGCCAGAATCATTGAATTTTATCCATTACTTTAAGTGAAGTATTTCTGAAAGAAGTTACACGGCATCTAAGTGTGAACCCATGTCTATGGTCCACTGAGTCTTGTGGATGATTAGCAAGAGCTGGGTTTCACATGGCCATCTTTTTCAAAACAAATGCTGATTCCTACAGAGTGGTTGGTAGTCTCCAGAAAACTCATTATACTATAACATAATTCATGTTCCAAAGTTCTACAACTAATCAACATTAGAGATATAGGTCTATAGTTCTGCACATCTGTTTGAAGTCCCTTCTTGAAAATGGGGAAGACCATGCCATTTTCCAATCCTTTGGAATGCTATGCTCTTCTAGAGACCTACGGTACACTGCTACAAGAAGAGGGCTATGTTGCATAGTGTGCTCTGTGTAAAATCGAATTGGTTTCCCTTCAGGTCCAGTGGGCTTTCCTCTTTTGAGTGATTTTAATTTTTTCTCTATCACTCTGTCGTCTATTTCGGTATCTACCCTTTTGTCATCTGTGGTGTCTGGACATTTTGTTTTGATCCACCTATCGCTTTGACATAAAACCAAAATTTCTTAAATTTTCTGCCAAGTCAGTACATAGAACATTACTTTTGAATTCATTAAGTGCCTCTCACATAGCCCTCCTCACACTACATTTCACTTCGCATAATTTTTGTTTGTCTGCAAGGCTTTGGATATGTTTATGTTTGTTGTGAAGTTCCCTTTGCTTCCGCAGCAGTTTTCTAACTCGGTTGATGTACCATGGTGGCTCTTTTCCATCTCTTACGATCTTGCTTGGCACATACTCATCTAACGCATATTGTATGATGGTTTTGACCTTGTCCACTGATCCTCAACACTATCTGTACTTGAGACAAAACTTTTGTGTTGAGCTGTCAGGTACTCTGTAATCTGCTTTTTGTCACTTTTGCTAAACAGAAAAATCTTCCTCCCTTTTTTAATTTTTCTATTTATGGCTGAAATCATCGATGCAGTAACTGCTTTATGATTGCTGATTCCCTGTTCTGGATTCACTGTTTCAAATAGTTCAGGTAATTTTGTCACCAGAAGGTCTAATATGTTATCGCCACGAGTTGGTTCTCTGTTTAACTGCTCAAGGTATTTTTCAGATAAAGCACTTAAAAAAAAATTCACTGGATTCTTTGTCCTTGCCACCCGTTGTGAACGTTTGAGTCTCCCAGTCTATATCTGGCAAATTAAAATCTCCACCGTGAACTATAACATGGTGGAGAAATCTGCTCAAAATATTTTCCAAATTATCCTTCAGGTGCTCAGCGACAACAGCTGATGAGCCAGGGGGCCTATAGAGACATCCATAGGACTGTTGCTATACACAATATACATAAATGACCTTGTGGATGACATCAGAAGTTAACTGAGGCTTTTTGCAGATGATGCTGTGGTGTATTGAGAGGTTGTAACAACGGAAAATTGTACTGAACTGCAGGAGGATCTGCAGCGAATTAACGCATGGTGCAGGAAATGGCAATTCAGTCTCAATGTAGACAAGTGTAATGTGCTGTGAATTCACTGAAAGATAGATCCCTTATCATTTATCTACAAAATAGCAGGTCAGCAACTGGAAGCAGTTAATTCCATAAATTATCTGGGAGTACGCAGTAGGAGTGATTTAAAATGGAATGATCATATAAAGTTGATCGTCAGTAAAGCATATGCCAGACTGAGATACGTTGGAAGAATCCTAAGGAAATGCAATCCGAAAACAAAGGAAGTAGGTTACAGTACACTTGTTCGCCCACTGCTTGAATACTGCTCAGCAGCGTGGGATCCGTACCAGATAGGGTTGATAGAAGAGATAGGGAAGATCCAACGGAGAGCAGCGCACTTCGTTACAGGATGATTTAGTAATCTCGAAAGGGTTACGGAGATGATAGACTAACTCTAGTGGAAGACTCTGCAGGAGAGTACTCGGTACGGGCTTTTGTTAAAGTTTCGAGAACATACCTTCACCGAAGAGTCAAGCATTATATTGCTACTTCCTACATGTACCTCGCAGAGAGACCATGGCTACAAAATCAGAGATTAGAGCAAACACAGAAGCATACCGACAATACATCTTTCAATGAACAATACGAGACTGGAATAGAAGGGAGAACCGATAGAGGTACTCAGGGTACCCTCCAAAAACACACAGTCAGGTCTCTTGCGGAGTATGGATGTAGATGTAGATGTAGATGTAGAAGCTGCAGAAAGCTCCTCCATCATTTGCGTCTCTTTGTTGGTATGATTACTACAAAGCCAGAATCATCGCATTTGATCCATTACCATATGTGAATTATTTCTGAAAGAAGCTGCAGAAAGCCCCTCCTGCAGCAGCATATCTGTATTGGTATGATTACTACAAAGCAAGAATTATTGCATTTCATCCATTACCCTATGTGAATTATTTCTGAAAGGAGTTCCATAAAGCTCCTGCTACATCAGTGTCTTTATGGTCGTATATTTAATACAAAGCTAGAATCATCCCATTTCATTCATCACGCTATGTGAAATATTTCTGAAAGAAGTTGCAGAAAGCTCCTCCCACAGCAGCATCTCTTTGTTGGTATGATTACCACAAAGCCAGAATCAACACATTTCATACATTATCCTATGTGAATTATTGCTGAAAGAAGATGCAGAAGGCTTCACTCGCAGCACCACCTGTTTCTTGGTATGGTTACTACAAAGCTAGAAACATCGCATTTCATCCATTACACTAAGTGAATTATTTATGAATGAAGCAGCAGAAAGTTCCTTCCACAGTAGCGTCTCCTTGCTTGTATGATTCCTACAAAGCCAGATTCATGGCATTTAATCCATTAGCATATGTGATTTATTTTTGAAAGGAGCTGCAAAAAGCTCCTCACATAGCAGCTTCTTTTTGTTCATATGATTACTACAAAGCCAGAATCATTCCATTTCATTCATTACCATATGTGTATTATTTCTGAAAAGAGGTGCAGAAATATCCTTCCACAGCAGTTTCTCTTTTTTCATCAGATTACTACAAAGCCAGAATCATCAAATTTCATCCATTACACTATGTGAATTATTTCTGAAAGGAGCTGCAGAAAAGCTCCTAGCACAGCAGCGTCTCTTTCTTCGTCTGATTACTACAAAGCCAGAATCATCGAATTTCATCCATTACCCAATGTGAATTATTTCTGAAAGGAGCTGCAGAAAAGCTCCTAGCACAGCAGCATCTTTTTGTTCATATGATTACTACAAAGCCAGAATCACGCATTTCTTCCAGTACCCTATGCGAATTATTTCTGAAAGAAGCTGCTGTCCCTCCTCCGGCAGCAGTGTCTATTTGTTGGTATGATTACCACAAAGCCAGAATCATCACATTTCATCCCTTATCCTATGTGAATTATTTCTGAAAGAAGCTGCAGAAGGCTTCTCCCACCTCACCACCTCTCTGTTGTTATGATTACTACAAAGCTAGAATCATCCTATTTCATCTATTACCCTATGTGAATTATTTCTGAATGATGCTGCAGAAATCTCCTCC
Source organism: Schistocerca gregaria (assembly GCF_023897955.1). NCBI lineage: Eukaryota > Metazoa > Arthropoda > Insecta > Orthoptera > Acrididae > Schistocerca > Schistocerca gregaria. The sequence goes on along the minus strand of NW_026062114.1, from coordinate 235,129 downwards.
TGCAGCAGCATCTCTTTGTTGCTATGATTACTACAATGCCAGAATCATCGCATTTCATCCATTACCCTATGTGAATTATTTCTCAAAGAAGTTACAGAAAGCGTCTCCCACAGCTGCGTCTTTTTCTCCGTATGATTATTACAAAGCCAAAATCATCCAATTTCATCCATTACTGTATGTGGTTATTTTCTGAAAGAAGCTGCAGAAAGCTCCTCTTGCAGCAGCATCTGTTTGTTGGTATCATTACAACAAAGCCAGAATTGTAACATTTCATCCATAACCGTATCTGATCTATTTCTAAAAGAAGCTGCAGAAAGCTCCTCAGGCAGCAGAGTCACATTGTTCGTATGATTACTGCAAAGTGAGAAACATCCCATTTCATCCATCATGCTATGTGAATTATTTCTGAAAGAAGTTGCAGAAATCTCCTCCCACAGCACCGTGTCTTTGTTGGTATGATTACTACGAAGCCATAATCATCTCATTTCATCCTTAAGACTATATGAATTATTTCTCACAGGCAGTGCCAAAAGAACCTCCCACTGCAGCGTCACATTGTTGGTATGATTACTCCAAAACCAGAATCAAAACATTTCATCCATTACACTACGTGCATTTTCTCTGAAAGAAGCTACAGAAAGCTCCACCCATATTTGCGTTACTTTGTTGGTGTCATTACTAAAAAGTCAGAATCATCAATTTTTATCTATTACCCTATGTGAATTACTTCTGAAAAAAGCTGCAAAATGTTCCACCCAGAACGGCGTCACTCTGTTGGTATGATTAATACAAATCCTCAATTACAACATTTCATCTGTTACCCTATTTGAATTTTTTCCGGAAGAAGCTCCAGAAAATGCCTCTCACATTTGCATTGTTTTCTTGGTATGATTACTACAAAGTGAGAATCATTGCATTTCTTTGATTACCCTATGTGATTTATTTCTGAAAGGAGCTGCAGAAACGTCCTGCCGCAATTGTGTCACTTTGTTGCTATGATTACAACAATGCCAGAATCATTTCATTTCATCCATTACCCTATGAGAATTATTTCTAAATTATGCTACAAAGAGCTCCTCCCACACTTGCGTAACACTACAAAGCCAGAATCATTACATTTCATCAATTACACCATGCGAATTACTTCTGAAAGAAGCTGCAGAAAGCTCCTCCCACATTCACATCACTTTGTTGGTATGATTACTACAAAGCCAGAGTCATTGAATTTCATGAATAACCCTATGCGAATTATTTCTGAATGATGCTGCAGAAAGCTAATCCCACATTTGCGTCACATTGTTGACTTGAGTACTACACAGAAATTATCATTGCAGTTTAATGCTTTACCCTATGTGAATTAATTCTGAAAGAAGCTGCAGAAAGCTCCTCCCACAGCAGACACACTTTTGTTGGTATCTTTACTACAAAGCTAGAATCATCGCATTCCACCCATTACACTGTGAAAATTATTTCTGAAAGAAGCTGCAGAAAGCTCCTCCCACATTTGCATCACTTTGTTGGTATGATTACTACAAAGCCAGAATCATCGCTTTTCATGCATTTCCATATGTGATTTTTTATTTATTTATTTCTTTTTTCAAGAGAATCAGCAGAACGCTCATACCACAGCAGCTTCACATTTTTGGTATGATTCCAAAAAAGCCAGAATCATTGCATATTATCCATTACACTACCTGAAATATTTCTGAGAGGAGCTGCAGAAAGCTCCACTCACACTACTACACTTTTATCCTACAGTTACTACAAAGACAGAATCATCACATTTCATCCATTACCCTATGAGTATTATTTCTGAAAGGAACTGCAGGGAGCTCCTACCACACTGCTATCACTTTCATGGTATAGTTACCACACGGCCAGAATCTTCTGATTTCATCCACTACCATACGTTAATTATTGCTGAAACGAATTGCTTGTAGCTCTGCTCACAGTACTGTCACTTTGTTGGTACAGTTTCTACAAGGCCACATTCACCGCATTTCATCCATAACCCTGTGGAAATTATTTCTGAAAGAAGCTGCAGAAAGATTCTCTCACATTACTATCACATTGTTGGTTCAGTTGTGATCTATTTCTGAAGGAAGCTGCAAAAGCACCTCTCTCAGTACTGTTACTTTGTTTGAAATTTTACACAAAGCAATACTACTACTACTACTACTACTACTACTACGTGATCAGGCCCAGTAGACCACACACATCTACAAGTTTCCTCCTCCACTGTATTCTGTCCAATGCTGCTATCTGCCATTCGTCCACATCTATTGACACTTGGATTAAATCTTCATGGGGTCCACCCCTCCAGTTGTTCTTGGGTCTCCCTGGCAGTCTCTTTCCTGTAGGTGTGATCCTCCATCCAAGCTACAATGTCGGCCCACTGCATTTGTTTGGCTTTCAGGGTACCTGCTATGTTGGGCCGCTGGTATAGTTCCTCAAGCTCTTCGTTGTATCTGATCCTCCATTCCCCGGTATCTGCATCCAGAACTGTATCAAAAATCTTCCGAAGCACTTTTCTCTCAAAAACAAGGAGCTTATGGAAGCCCTGTTTCTGGATACTCCATGTCTCACAGCCATATAGAACAAGAGGCTGGATAAAGGTTTTGTACAGTTGAATCTTGAACTGTCTGGAGAGATATTTCTACCAAAGCACTTGTGCTAGGCTGTGGAAAGATCGGTTTCCTGCTTGTATTCTGGCATTGATCTCTGCATCACATGACGAGTTCACAGTGGAAAGTGCCCCTAGCTATTTGAATTCTTGCACTCTCTTGTAGGAAAGGTACGCAACAAGCAACAAGCATTGCATTCTATCGATAACCCTATGAAGATTATTTCTGAAAGAAGCTGACAAAAGCTCCTCTCAAATTACTATCCCTTTGTTGGTATAGTTACAAAAAAGCCACAATCATGGCATTTCATCTTTAACACTATGATAATTATTTCTGGAAGAAGCTCCAGAAAGCTCCTCTCACACTACAATCACTTTCACGGTTAGTTACTACAAAGCCACAGTCGTCTCATTTCAGCCATAACACTATGTGAATTATTTCTGGATGAAACTGCAGAAAGCTCCTCTCACACTACAATCACTTTCTTGGTGTAGTTACCATAAAGCCAGAATCATCACATTTCATTCATAACACTTTGTGAATTATTTCTGAAAGAATCTGCAGTAAGATCCTCTTCCTTAACAATCAATCTGTTCATATAGCTACTACAAAGCAACAATCATTGCATTTAATTTGTAACGTCATGTGAATTATTTCTGAAAGAAGCCACAGAACGCTCCCCTCAAAATACTATAAACCTTGATGGTGTAGTTACTACAAAGCCACAATTATTGCATTTGATTCATAGCATGCTGTGAAATATTTCTGAAAGAATCTGCAAAAAGTTCCATTCACTCTAGAACCAAAGTGTTGGTATAGTTACTAAAAAGTGACAATCATTGCACTTCATTCATAATGGTATGTGAATTATTTCTGAAAGAAGCTGTAGAAAGCTCACAATACTATCACCTTGTCGGTATAGTAACTACAAAGTCATATCCATCGCACTTTATGCATAACCCTATGTGAATTATTTCTGAAAGACGCTGCACAAAGGTACTCTCACTGTAGAATCATTTTGTTGCTATAGCTACAACAAAACCACATACAGGGCATCTCACCCATAACACTATGAGATTTATTTCTTAAAGAAGCTGCAGGAAGATTCCCTCACAATACTATCACTTTGTTGTTATAGTTACTGAAGACATACAACCATTGCATTTAATCCATAACCATATGTGTATTATTTCTGAAAGAAGGTGCAGCAAGCTCCTCTCACTCAAGTATCAATCTGTTGGTATAGCTATTACAAAGCCACAATCCTAGAATTTCATCCATAAGCCTATGTGATTTATTCCTGAAAGAAGCCGCAGAAAGCTCCCCTCACAATACTATCACTTTTCCAGTATAATTACTAATGAGCCACAATCATCTCACCTCATTCGTAGTCCTATGTGAATTATTTCCAAAAGAAACTGTAAAAAGCTTTCCGACCAATACCACGAGTTTTGGTACAGTTACTAAAAAGCCACAATCATTGCATTTCACTCATAGTCATATGTGAATTATTTCTGAAAGGAGCTTCAGAAAACTCCCCTCACAATACTGTCATCCTGTTGGTATAGTTACTACATAGCCACAATCATCACACTTCATCCAAAACCCTATGTAAATTATTTCTGAAAGAAGCTCCAGCAAGCTCCTCTCACTCTATTACACTGTGTTGGTATGGTTACTACAAAGCAACAGTCATCCCATTTCATCCATAATCCTAAGTGCTTTATGGGACAGAAGCTGCACAAAGCCCCCTCACAATACAATCATTTTGTTGGTTTCCTGAATGAGATTTTCACTCTGCAGCGGAGTGCGCATTGATATGAAACTTCCTGGCAGATTAAAACTGTGTGCCCTACCGAGACTCGAACTCAGAAACTTTGCCTTTTGTGGGCAAGTGCTCTACCATCTGAGCTACCAAAGCATGACTTATGCCCGGTCCTCACAGCTTTAATTCTGCCAGTATCTCGGCTCCTACCTTCCAAACTTTACAGATGCTCTCCTGCGAACCTTGCAGAATTAGCACTCCTGAAAGAAAGGATATTGCGGAGACATGGCTAGCCACAGCCTGGGGGATGTTTCCGGAATGAGATTTTCACTCTGCAGTGGAGTGTGCACTGATATGAAACTTTCTGGCAGATTAAAACTGTTCTGGAAACATCCCCCAGGCTGTGGCTAAGCCATATCTCCGCAGTATCCTTTCTTTCAGGAGTGCTAGTTCTGCAAGGTTCACAGGAGAGCTTCTGTAAAGTTTGGAAGATAGGAGACGAGATACTGGCAGAAGTAAAGCTGTGAGGACCTGTATCTTCATTGGGGTGATCCCCATATGCATCTGCTTCCCACTTACTTACTGTTTTTAGAGTGTCATATGCCTGTAACGCTATCAGGTGGCGTCTGACATCACAGTGGGCAGTGGTAATAATGTTTTGGCTCGTCGGTGTATAGGGGATCTATACAAGGGAGATATAACTGAGGGCAACATCATACAAATAGTAGAAGAGACAGATGAAGGTAACAAGGGAGATATACTGTGAGAAGCATTTGACTGAGCACTGAAGACTCACAGTGAAACAAGGAAACAAGTACCCAGGGGTAGACAATATTCTGTCAAAACTACCGATAGCATTGGGAGAGACAACAATGACAAAATTATTCCATTTGCTGTGGTAGATGTACGAAACTGGTGAAATATCCACAAATTTCACTAAGAATATATTAATTTCACTTCCAAAGAAATAAGGTGCTGAGAAGTGTGAATATTCCCAAACTGTCAGTTTAGGAATTTGTCGTTGCAGAATACAAACACAAATTCTTTATAAAAGGACCAAAAAGCAGCAGATACTGACTTCATAGAAGATAACTTTGGATTCTGGAGAAATGTAGGACCACATGTGACAATACTGACCCTACAACTTATCTTAGAAGATGCATTAAGGAAATGCAAACCTATGTTTCTACCATTTGTAGACTTAGAGAAAGCTTTTGACAATGTTGACTGGAATACTGTCCTTCAAATTATGAAGCAGGGATCAAATACAGGGAGTGAAACACTATTTAAAATTTTTACAGAACCAGATGGCAGCTATAACAGTTGAGGGGCATGAAAGGGAAGAAGTGGTTGGGGAGCAAGTGACACAAGGTTGTAGCCTATACGTGACGTTATTCAAACTGTATATTGGGCAACCAGTAAAAGAAACAAAAGAAAAGTTCACAATAGGAATTAAAATACATGGAGAAGAAATAAAAACATTGAGGTTTGCTGACAACATTGTAATTCTGTCAGAGACAGCAAAGGACCTGCAAGAGCAGTTGCACGGAATGGACAGTTCTTGAAAGGAAGATATGATATGAACATAAACAAAAGCAAAAGAAGATAATGGAATGTAGTCAAATTAAATCAGGTGATGTGAGGGAATTAGATTAATGAATGAGACACTTAAAGATGATGATTTTTGCTATTTGGGCAGCAAAATCGCTAATGATGTTCAAGGTAGAGATGATATAAAATCTAGGCAGACAATGGAGAGGAAAGTGTTTCTGAAGAAGAGAAATTTTGGAGCATTGAATATAAACTTAGGTTGTAGAGTAATTGCACTTTATGCAAGACACCTTTGTAGCTTTGTTTTCAGTGAGACATTTTTCAGCACTTTTTTTTGCTATCTTCAGATAGTACAGAAAATGCTGAAACAGGTTTGTGTGAAAACACAGCTATGAACATGCCCGAAAAAAAAGAGAGGCGAAATTTCTCTCTAATTTTCTTAGACACAGAAATAAAGACAACTGAAATATTCACAACATGGAACTGCAATATTCACAACATGTTTATAGATTTAGGTGTTACAAAGATTTTTCTGGAAACATTTGTATTGATTGTTGGCATATACGAAGTGAAACATGGATATCAAACAGCTTAGACAGGATGAGAATAGAAGCTTCTGAAATGTGGTGCTACAGATGTATGCTGAACATAAGATGGGTGAATGGACTTGGAGAGAAAAGAAATTTCCTACACAAGCTGACTAAAAGAAAGGATTAGTGGACAGGATGCATTCTAAGATGTTAACGGATCACTAGTTTAGCACTGGAGAGAAGTGTGGAGCAGTGGCACCACACCAGTATCGTATATTAAGATCCACATAAGACTTTTGGTAACTTTATTTACAAAATTCTGATGATTAAGTTCATACTTTATGCAAAGTCTTACGAGTTAATAGGTATATTTTGAAGGAAAGATCACTTTCAAATTAAAGGGCTATTTTTGCTCTTTTCAGTAAACTTTACTATCTTAACAGATATTGAATTTAATAGAGGGAAACATTCCACATGGTAAAAATATACATAAAAAACAAAGATGCTGTGACTCACCAAATGATAAAACACTGGTAGACAGACGTTGCTTCAACTTTGGGTTGTGAAAGTTTGAAATTTGTGTGTGTGTTTGTGTATTTTTTATTGTGTCTATCTACCAGCACTTTCTCATTATGTAAGTCACAGCAACTTTCTTTGTTATATGCATTAACAGATATTGATAATTGTTAGTTTAACTTTATCCACATTTGTAGTAACAGTTATGGATATATTGCTATGAATTTCCAGGATCTGTTGATACACTTTTGATCATCTGATTTTTCTAATTTCTATTGACACCAGTACTAATGAGCAAGAGTCCTGAATTACAAATTACAGATTTTTCAGTAACTACATTTTAATATGCAAGATGGGTCCCATAATAATAATAAGCCCTTGATTTCCAATGCATAGGCATAAATTAGAATTGAACTTTTGAATAGACGCTGCTCATGCGAAGTGACATACTGCTACAAAAAAAAATAATGACAATATCAACAGCCAATAAAACTTAGCCTTCTGGCTCACAGGTTTTGTAAACAATAATAAATTAACACAGTTCATTAATACCATAGAACAAATCTGTTTACGGCCTACATTCACTCCACTCTCTTGATTCAGCTGTTAATCTTCTTCAGGTATGGCTTCAGTTTAGCTAGGCTGCATTCTAGACCACTATTGGGAACTATTTGTGTTGCCTCTCCATTCATTTAAGTCAGGCTGAGAGAACTTATTTTACAAGTATGAGCAATAAATATCAGTATGTGTGTGTTTCAGTTTTGTTTAATAATATTTGTGTTTACAACAACCATTCTTTGCCGTGTTTTACTTAACTGTATGTGAAACAACTTTTGATCACTTCATCTGTATTGTGTGCACATTTACTTTCAGAAGAGATAATAAGTATTGTGCTCCACAGATGTCCATACTAAGTACCTGTCTGCATACATCATTAGAAACTGTAAGAGATCTGGTCATCCCCAATAGGATCTTAAAGACATGATTAAAGATTAGTGAGCTCATAATTTTGAACTTATAAAAGAAACTTCTGGCTATCCATTTTAAGGACGGAACTATCAACTACAATTTCAGGTGCTGATCCTCTGAAACTGTACAGCTTCTGAATGGCTTGTATCACAACTATTGATGTGACATAACACCTATGGTATATTTTCTATTGTCTTCTGCAATGAAGTTCCCATTCTATCCATTACAGGGTTTAACCTTACTTGAACCATAATCATGATGATGAACATCTCAATAATTTAGTGGGTTCTGAACCTGAAACATGAAATAGTAGAGGACTACAAATACGACAGTGGGAACTCATCTTCAGTGCTGTGTGAAAGATCATGCACAAAAATCCTTGTGGGATAGTGTTGCTAACAACTATTGTTTTGATTTAGTTAACTTCAGTGCTAGTAAACAGTCACTATTTCTCAATAGATATTAAAACTGAAAAGAAGTAAATTTTTTGAAATATGTAGAATCTGATCACAGATGAAAGAAAATAGAAATAATCTTAAATATATGTTCTTCATTATTAGCATTATTTTCAGAGAGAGATAACAGAAATAAGATTGAGCTCACAGTGTTTTAAATGGTTCAAAGCCAGAAGCTTCTTCAAGAAAATGCACCCAAGTGTAGAGCTTTTCTTTGACGGTAGACAATAATAATCCCATTCCTTAATAGAATGTTGATACCTTGCATATTGGCTGCATATTAATAATCATAACAAATCTTCATCAGAGCAAGGAAAACAAACACAAAAGCACACAAGCTCTGGCACCCAAGACCAGACTGCAAGCAGAAGCACATGGTGGGAGAAGCAAACAGGTGGTAGGGAAGGAGGAGAATGGGGCAGGGAGAGATAGCAGGGTAGGGGGACAGTTATGTGCTGCTTGTGGACGGTTACAGGGACAAAGTGGGGAGAGGGTACGGCAGCTAGTTGGAGTCAGGAGATTAGACAGATGTCCGCAGGGGGGTGGGAGGGCCATCAGAAAAGGAGGTAGCTATAAAAACTGTGGGTGCATTACTGGAATTGAGTTCTGGAATGGGAACAAGGAATGGTATAGTTTGGTCGTAGACAGTGACTAATGAAGGTTGAGGGTTACTTAAATGTAGGCTATACTGTAAGGAGAGTTCCCACTAGTGCAATTCAGAAAAGTTGGTGTTGGTGGGAAGAATCCAGAAGGCACAGGCTGTGAAGCAGTCACTGAAATGACAAATATTATGCTGCGCAACATGCTCAGCAATTGATTGGCCCAACTGTTTCTTCATCACAGGATTTTGGTTGTCATTCATGTGAACATACATTTCGTCAGTTGCCGTGTCGACATAAAATACAGCTCAGTGGTTGCAGCTTAGCTTTTAGATCACATGACTGGTTTCAAAGGTAGCATTGTCTTTGATTGGACAAGTGACAATTGTGAGTGGACTGGAGTAGGTGGTGGAGGGAAGATGTATGGGACAAGTCTTGCATCTATGTCTATTACAGGGGCATGAGCCACGAGGTAAAGGGCAGCGAGCAGGGGTTGTGTAGTAGTGATAATATCTAGGTTCAGTGGTCAGTGGAATACTATTGTGGAAGGGATGTAAAAGATAGTGCTTAATACATTCCCCATTCTAGGGTACTGTGATATATATTTTTGGTTTGTAAATAAAGCTTCCTTTTCCTTTTGCTAGTTACTTTATTTATCCCATATGTGTTTCGCCTTCTCCTGTTCTAAGGCATCATCAGTGGGATATATAATGATACAATTTTGTTACTTTTAGATTATTAAACAGTTCACTTTGTAAAAAAAAGTTATTACTTATGATTTGCTAATTTGCTTATCCTCACATCTGGTCTGAAGGTCACACTACCACTTTTATCACTGCCATATAATCACATCTTTGTGTTCTCACCTTCCATACACCATTCACCATATTTCTCACCTTTTTGTGGTCGACTATTGTTCTTTTGTCACTCGATACAACTATTTCGTCGTACACTGTTTTTCTCAACGTAAATATTGCAACTACACTATTTGTTTCATCTTCTTTGAGAAGTTTACCTATTTGTTGCAGATGTAACGAAGTATATGTTTGAGACTAACTTCTATTTCTGATGTTTATACTGCGTGTGCGTATGATTGAGAGAGAGGGAGGGAGGGGGATAGAGCTGATGAGTTTTAATTTGGGTGGGGGGGGGGGGCAGTGGAGGCGGGAGTACAAGCTATTAGTGAGTGGTTGAAAACTTTGGTGACAGCGACAGCTGATTTGACTTTTCCTTTCAATATTCTGTGGAGGGGTTCATGGATTTTTTTGGATTCTATTATTATTATATTGGACTGTATTATTCTATTAATCCTTTTTGCAGATGGTATTCTATTATTTTAAATAATGAATGGCTTGGCATATGTACTTGGTCATTCAACAGGATTTTCCCTTCTGCTTTGGTTTTCTGTATGTGGTAATTTTCTTGCATTATTAGGAGGCGTTGTTTTATGTCGATTCTAATTACTTTATGTCATTGTCTCTAGTGGTTGGTTTGTGGTCATTTTCTCTTAGGCCTTCTGCAAATGTGATGTGGTTTGTCCCATATTTCCAAACTCTCATGTGTTTTTTGTATCTGACATCAAATGTTCCCCTGTTTGCTCTATGTAACTGCCTTCACAAGTGTTACACTGTAGCAGGTATATACCTGCTTTCTGGTATATGTCTCTGTTATTTGTCAGTTTTGGGGTGTATTTTTGAACAGAACTGTCTATTGTGTCTGCTATGTTTATTCCTTATCTCTTGAAAATGTTGGTGATTTGATAGGTGAGTTTGCGTTTGTATGTCATTGTGTATCATCTACTGTTTTCTTTCAACTTTTTCTGATTATCCTGTGCAGTTGTTATGAGACTGCATGTTTGTGTTTGGTTCTGTTGTGTTGTTGTCTGTGGTTTGGAGCTTTCTGCTTTTATTTTACTTTTAATTTTGTTGTTAAGCTTGGTTACTGTGTTACTGTTGTAACCATTATTTTGTGGCTCCTGCATCATTATGTCCAATTCTTTTTGGTAGCCTTCTTTGGCAAGTGGTACTGTGTTGAGTCTGTGGAGCATGTGTTGAAGTGCTGTTTGCTTTTGTGTGAGCGGGTGGTTAGAGGATTGAGGAATCATATTGTCTGTTGCTGTGGGTTTACGTTAAATTTCAAACATATGCTTATGGTTCTGTTTTTTTATTGTTATATCCAGGAAGTTAATTTGGTTGTTCTGTTCTCTTTCAATTGTGAATTTTATATTTTTATGGATCTTGCTGATGTCAGTATGTAGTTTTTCAATTTTTCTTTGTGGTACATCTGTTAAGCAAAGGATGTCATCCATGTATCTGAACCAGTATAATATGTTGTATTCTTTTGCAAATACTCTTGTGAAAATGATCTGTTAAATGTGGTTTACAAAAATATCTGCTAAGGCTTCCGAAACTGGGGACCCAATTGGTAATCCATCTTCTTCTAAATAAAATTCATTACTGAATTTGAAGTAATTTCGTTGTGTTATGAGCTTTATTACTGTGCATATTTCCTTAATCTGTTCATCAGGAAGGTGACTATAAGTTTTCAGGTACTTATGTATAATTTCTATTACTTCTGGTACTCCTGGCCGGTGTGACCAAGCAATTCTAGGCGCATCAGTCAGGAACCACGCAGCCACTAAGTTTTCAGTTTCGAATCCTGCCTCAGGCATGACTGTGTGTGTGTTGTCCTTAGGTTAGTTAGGTTAAAGTAGTTCTAAGATCTAGGGGACTGATGACTTCAGATGTTAAGTCCCATAGTGCTCAGAGCCATTTGAACCATTTCTGGTACTGGTATGTTGCAATACATGTTTTCTATAACAAATGAAAGGAGGGTTATATCTTTTGTTCGTTGTATTTGCTGTGTAGTGTTTTTAATAGTTCTGTCTTCTTGTAATTTGAAATTTTCAGACAGAAATTTTAACATGTATCCTGCAAGCTTTAATGTGGGGGGATTTTCTAAAATCCAGTATTGGCCTCACAGAAGATTCGGTTTGTCGATTTTTGGTTGGCTTCGGAGAACCAGCGCAGTGGGACTGATCTATGACAACTTTCTTTTCTCTATGTTATCCAGTGTGATGTCAATATTTTTCAGAGTTTTTTTTTATACTTTTGTCTTTAATCTGAATGTCATGTCTGATTTTAAATTTGTAATGCTATTTTGTAAAATGATTTCTTGTGTTTTGTCAATGTATTGTTCTTGGTGTATCAGTAATATTGTGGTCCCCTTATCTCCTTTTAAAATGTTGTTGTTGTTGTTGTTGTTGTGGTCTTCAGTCCTGAGACTGGTTTGATGCAGCTCTCCATGCTACTCTATCCTGTGCAAGCTTCTCCATCTTCCAGTACCTACTGCAACCTACATCCTTCTGAATCTGCTGAGTGTATTCTTCTCTTGGTCTCCCTCTATGATTTTTACCCTCCACGCTGCCCTCCAATACTACATTGGTGATCCCTTGATGCCTCAGAACATGTCCTACCAACGGATCCCTTCTTCTAGTCAAGTTGTGCCACAAACTTCTCTTCTCCCCAATCCTATTCAATACCTCCTCATTAGTTATGTGATCTACCCATCTAATCTTCAGCATTCTTCTCTAGCACCACATTTCGAAAGCTTCTATTCTCTTCTTGTCCAAACTAGTTATCATCCATGTTTCACTTCCATACATGGCTACACTTTATACAAATACTTTCAGGAAAGAGTTCCTGACACTTAAATCTATACTCGATGTTAACAAATTTCTCTTCTTTATAAATGCTTTCCTTGCCATTGCCAGTCTACATTTTATATCCTCTCTACTTCAACCATCATCAGTTATTTTGCTCCCCAAACAGCAAAACTCATTTACTACTTTAAGTGTCTCATTTCCTAATCTAATTCCCTCAGCATCACCCGACTTTATTCGACTACATTCCTTTATCCTCATTTTGCTTTTGTTGATGTTCATCTTATATCCTCGTTTCAGGACACTGTCCATTCCATTCAACTACTCTTGCAAGTCCTTCGCTGACTCTGACAGAATTACAATGTCATCGGCGTACCTCAAAGTTTTTATTACTTTTCCATGGATTTTAATACCTACTCTGAATTTTTCTTTTGTTTCCTTTACTTCTTGCTCAATATACAGATTGAATAACATCAGTGAGAGGCTACAACCCTGTCTCACTCCCTTCCCAACCACTGCTTCCCTTTTATGCCCCTCGACTCTTATGACTGCCATCTGGTTTCTGTACAAATTGCAAATAACCTTTCGCTCCCTGTATTTTACCCCTGCCACCTTTAGAATTTGAAAGAGAGTATTCCAATCAACATTGTCAAAAGTTTCTCTAAGTCTACAAATGCTAGAAACATAGGTTTGCCTTTCCTTAATCTTTCTTCTAAGATAAGTCGTAAGGTCAGTATTGCCTCATGTGTTCCAGTATTTCTACGGAATCCAAACTGATCTTCCCCGAGGTCGGCTTCTGCTAGTTTTTCCATTCGTCTGTAAATCTTTCGTGTTAGTATTTTGCAGCTGTCACATATTAAACTGATTGTTTGGTAATTTTCTCATCTGTCAACACCTGCTTTCTTTGGGATTGGAATTATTATTTTAAAAAGATAACATTTTGTTTTTGTAGTTTTTTACTAATTTATCCTAGTGTTGCAGATCTGAGTTTTTGTTGTTTTTGTGTTGTTGCATTTTGATGCTGGTTATTATATTCTGGATTTCTTTTTTTACTGGTTCTCTAGTTAATCCAATGCTGACACTGCTATTTTCATTCCTATCATCCCTTGTCAAAACACTCTATGCTTCTATAATTAGATTTCCTAAGGAACCTTCATCTTTTTCTAAATTTACATTTTATTTTCATCCTTTCTCCAACAGCTGTCTTTCTTTACTGTTTAACTGTGTGTCCGTAAGGTTCACTAATCTTGGGTAGAATTTGTGTGTGTGAGTAAAGGTAATATGTTGTAACTGGAGTTTTTTGAGTAGGTTGATCTTCCTTCTATTAACTGTTTCTATTCTTTGTGCACCAGTTTTGAAAGCTTTTCGACCCTGTTGACCAGATGGGAGAAAACTTTCATATGATTTATGGTGTCTGCGAGTTGTAAATATGTCTTATACAACTCATAATTTAACTCTTGTTTTTTAGAGTCTTAGGGATTTTATCTCGTATTTTAACCATATTTTCTGAGCAGAATGCATTGCTTTTTGCGTGGTGGTTGAACTGTTTTTAATTTTTACATTGAATATTTAGGTACCAGATTGTTACATTTGCATATGTTGTTGAATTTTGTGCGTTGTATGGTTTTATGGATGTTCAGATGAATCTTCTGAATTTCTGGTATGGGCCATGTGGAAATTCCTGGCATGGCATTAATAACAAGTCTGTTTGTGTGGCCATCCTCTGCAGCAAGCATATAAAAATTTGTTTTGTAAATAAAGCTGCCTTATCCTGCTGCTAGTTACTTTATTTATCCCATACACTTTTCACCTTCTCCTGTTCTAAGGTATCATCAGTGGGATTTATAACGATACAGTTGTGTTAGTTTTATATTATTAAACAGTTAAATTCACAATTTTTTTTAAAAAGAGTAACTACTTACAATTTGGTGATTTGCGTTTTCTCACATGTGCCTATCAGCAAGTTCATGGCCAGGGATAATGACGTGTCCTGGGGTCCACTGAAAAACCACGGAATGGCTCCCAAACAGGCGATGTGGAAACTGCTTCTGGAGATAGGCATTCTCTGAAGCTGACCTACATTCTGTCTTACACCATGGGGTTTTCTGGCTTTGGGAGATGGAATGGCATAACAGCACACGCAACAAACTGCATGTCATTAAGGAGGCTATGAATGTGTGGAAGTCTCCAGGCAGGCCTCTCCCAGGGAATCAGTCATCCTCTGCCGGCTCTGCATTGACTATATGAGGCTAATGCATGGTTAACTACTCTGTTGCGAGAAGCCACCTAAGTCTCGCTGTGGCTTCCAAATGACAATTGTCCACCTCTTCCTGGACTACTCACATTTAGCCGCTCTGTGACCGACTGTCAACTTTCCCACCAACCTGCCTTCGGTGTTGGACACAGTGACTCCACAGCAGTTTTAGTTTTACATTTTATCCGTGAGAGTGGGTTTTATACTTATATGTATGGTTTAGTGTATCCTTTGACCCTCTGTGTCCTCCAGCCTAGTGCTGTACGGTTGAGATTTTAATGTGTTGCAGAGTCACTGGCTTTGCCTTTCTATCCTCGTGGTTGCCAGCCACTGTAATCTGCTTTCATGTTTTACTCTCTTCTGTTGTTTTCTTGTCCTCTTTTGTTCCTTTTAGTGTTCATAGTGTGCCCTTCATTCTTATGGCTTTTCCTTTCTTTCTGTTTTGTGTTACACATTTAATCCGTTTTATTCTCACTCTTGTGGCATTGCTTTTTAGGAACATTGGTGAGGCAGATGGGGTGATAGCTGTCAACATCAAGTGAGTTTTTAGACAATCTCACCATAGCCGGTTGAAGATGATGATTATATGTCACTTGCAGTCAGATGAGATATGTTTAATCACCTGGCTGTGGGTGCGGTCAGGCCCAGGAGCTGTGTCGGTGCAATGTGCAAGAGCACTGAAGAGCTTCCACTTTGTAAATGGGGCATTATAGGATTCACCACAGCATGTAGTGCATTAGAGTACATTACCTTTCAGCCACCATTCCAGTGTGCGAAACCTTGGGGGGTGATTATCCAATGCAGTGCCCGGCAAAGTGCCCGGCAATCACATTTGTGTCGGTACATAACTCGCCATTTATGGTAACACCAGGGACAGCCATTGAGGCTTGGTACCCAAAGAGACATTTCATCTTTTTCCAGACTTTGGAAGACATGTGGCCTCCAATGGTGGAGACTTATCTCTCCCAACACCACTCCTTCTGTTGTTCGATAAGGTAGCGAACACTGGCACGGAGCCATTTAAAGAATATGATGTGCTCCAGGGAAGGGTGCCACTTATGGGCTGTAAAGCCTGCAGACACTCCTCAATTGCCTGAATGATTTGCGGCGACCACCAAGTGACTGCCTTACTCCTTGGGCACCCTAAAGAGCGAGGGATTCCGTTTTCTGTGACAGAAACAATTGTGCTAGTCATCTGCTCAACCATCACATCGATGTTACAATGTGGGGGAGATTCAACGGTGACAGCTAAGGTGAAAGTTACCCAGTTAGCCTTGTTCAAAGCCCATCTGGGCAGGCATCTGTGTGCCTGATGCTGGGGCACTGCCAGGAAGATGGGGAAGTGCTCACTACCACACAGGTAGTCATGTGCCCTTCAGTGGATAGATGGGAGATGTCCTGGGCTGCAGATTGATACGTCAATGGCTGAGTAGCTCCCATGAGCCACACTGAAGCATGTGGTGGCCCCAGTATTTAAGAGTCAGAGGTCAAATTGCAACAGTAAATTTCGACAACTCTGCCTCGCCCAGTAACTATGGTACCACCCCACAAGGGGTTATAGGCATTAAAATCTCCCGAGGAAGGAAAGGTTTAGGCAGTTTAATAATTAGTGCAGCTATACATTCAGGGGTACTGCACCATCTAGATGAAGATACACATTGCAGACAGTTATTTCCTGCATCATCTTTATTCTGACAGCCACAGCTTCAAGAGAGTTTTGAAGGGGCACATGTTCACTACAGACTGAGTTTAGAACATAAACGCAAACTCCACCTGTCAATCGATTATAGTCACTGTGGTTGCTGTAATATGCCTTATAGTGATGGAGGGCAGGGAACCAGGTTTCCTGGAGGGCAATGCAGATAGCAGGTTTAAACCTCAACAGTTGCTGTAGCTCAGCCAGGCAGTGGATAAAACCACCACAGTTCCACTGGACGATGACATCGTGAGACTGGGAAGGCACGGAAAATTCAGTGAAGCACTGTACGGCTCACAGTCACCTGCTTCCACTGATTTATTGCCTGAATAGTTTATATCCATCATGTGAGAGGGTCTGGCGAGATCTACACTCCTGGAAATGGAAAAAAGAACACATTGACACCAGTGTGTCAGACGCACCATACTTGCTCCGGACACTGCGAGAGGGCTAGAGGGCTGTACAAGCAATGATCACACGCACGGCACAGTGGACACACCAGGAACCGCGGTGTTAGCCGTCGAATGGCGCTAGCTGCGCAGCATTTGTGCATCGCCGCCGTCAGTGTCAACCAGTTTGCCATGGCATACGGAGCTCCATTGCAGTCTTTAACACTGGTAGCATGCCGCGACTGCATGGACGTGAACCGTATGTGCAGTTGACGGACGTTGAGCGAGGGCGTATAGTGGGCATGCGGGAGGCCGCGTGGACATACCGCCGAATTGCTCAACACGTGGCGCGTGAGGTCTCCACAGTACATTGATGTTGTCGCCAGTGGTCGGCAGAAGGTGCACATGCCCGTCAACCTGGGACCGGACCGCAGCGATGCACGGATGCACGCCAAGACCGTAGGATCCTATGCAGTGCCATAGGGGACCGCACCGCCACTTCCAAGCAAATTAGGGACACTGTTGCTCCTGGGGTATCGGCGAGGACCATTCGCAACCGTCTCCATGAAGCTGGGCTACGGTCCCGCACACCATTAGGCTGTCTTCCGCTCACGCCCCAACATCGTGCTGCCGGCCTCCAGAGGTGTCGCGACAGGTGTGAATGGAGGGACGAATGGAGATGTGTCGTCTTCAGCGATGAGAGTTGCTTCTGCCATGGTGCCAATGATGGTCGTATGCGTGTTTGGCGCCGTGCAGGTGAGCGCCACAATCAGGACTGCATACGACCGAGGCACACAGGGCCAACACCCAGCATCATGGTGTGGGGAGCAATCTCTTACACTGGCTGTACACCTCTGGTGATCGTCGAGGGAACACTGAATAGTGCACGGTACATCCAAACCGTCATCGAACCCATCGATCTACCATTCCTAGACCAGCAAGGGAACTTGCTGTTCCAACAGGACAATGCACGTCCGCATGTATCCCCTGCCACCCAATGTGCTCTAGAAGGTGTAAGTCAACTACCCTGGCCAGCATGTTTCCCACTAGAAGATACCTAGGAATGGAGTGACCCAAGGGACCACTTCCTAGGGAGAGAAGCTGAAGAACACTTACGCTTCTCCAGCTCCAGCCTTGATTGTTGCGCAATGATGGTGGCGGTGGTGGCGGGGGGGGGGGGCGGTGGGGGGGCGGGGGGGCGTGTTGCTCCTCAAGTAGGTGGTGCAGGATCAACAGGGATGGAAATGCTCTCCAACATCAAGGGGGCAGGTGAGTCTACCAGCTCTGAGAGGTGACCTGGTTTGGCAGAGCTCATGGTGTCAGAACTGTTGTAGGGGTGGTGCAAGACTATGTCATACACACAGGATGCATGTGTTCATATTTTCTCTTAGCCTCAGTGTAGGTCATTCAGTGCAGGGTCTTGTACTCCATGATTCTCCTTTCTTTCTGGAGAATCCTGCTGCCAGGTGAGCAAGGTGAATGGTGCTCTCTGCAGTTGACACACGTGGAAGGCAGTGCACATAGAGTATTGTGATGTGATGGGCAACCACAATCTTGGCTTGTGACACTGGAAGCAGTGCGGGAAAACATATTGCTGAACTTCCAGCACTTAAAGCACTGAGTTGGGGGATGGATACAGGTCTTTACATCACACCAGTAGACTATCACCTTGACCTTCTTGAACAATGTATCACCCTCAAAGGCCAATATGAAGGCACCGCTGGCAACCTCATTATCCTTCTGACCCCGGTGGACATGCTGGATGAAATTTACACCTCGTCACTCTAAATTGGCATGCAGCTCAATTTCGGACTGCAAAAGAATGTCTCTGTGAAATGTGATACCCTGGACCACATTTAAGCTCTTACTTGTACTTTTGTGTGTTGAATTGTGCTTGTGATAGCTTAGAAACTGCTGGTGTTTCACCACCAGCAAGAGATGATGGACTGTGCTTCATCGTTTGTCATCCACCCTGATGCCGCCCACTCTGACCAGGGGCCCTCCCAACAGGCGCCACCTGATAGGATGGCCTTTACTGGGAGTCCCGGTGCCCCAGGAGGATGGGCATCTACCCCTTGGCATATGCAGGGAGTTAACAGTGCAGGCATCAGCAGCACAATGCCTGTGTGGTCACGGGTCTAATTCACGAAGGACACAATGGACCTTTTAAGGCTCCCTTCTCCAATTGGCTCATTCTTTCGGAAAAGTTTGAAGAATGGAAGTCAAACCCTACAGGAGGCCATCACATAAGGGCTGAAACATGTGAAACTCCTTTTAGTCACCTTGTACGACAGGCAGGAATACCTCGGGCCTACTCTAAACCCCGGACCTACAGGGGAGAAGGAGAATATGATATGGTTGCTCCAGTCCTGATTGTACTACCATGTCATGAGTGGAATGCTGTATCTTTGCGAGGTGGTGGGTGACTGGAGCTATAAGGCACGGGGATGTGTTGTTGTACAAAGCTGGGAAGGTAATAACAGTCTGTGAAGGCCTCAGTGAGATCCTCAGCATATTTTCAGAGGAACTGCTCATCACTACTGATGCAACAGCCATGGATGACTAGGCTGTATGGAAGGGACTTCTTGGTATAGAAAGTGTGGCAGCTGTGAAAGTGTTCTAGAAACAAGATCTGTGATCCAGACATTTTTATAAATTAGACTGAGCATCTTATGTGGTGAGAAAAAGTCAATAATTGTATCTTGGGACTTTATAATGTCAATATGTTGGTACACAGTGCAATTAAAATTCCGTTCCTTAATTTTCTATGTAGTTTCAACTTTTATTCTAATACACACATCAAAAAAGTTTTGCATAACCTCTTTCCCTAGAGTTGGAGAGTAGAGAACCTGTACAGAAAATTGGAATAGAAATCAACATAAACAACATTTATGCCCTTTTTATTGCTCATAAAAACCACACTCTGCATGTTTTACCACTATACAGTGATACCTTCACAGGTGGGGGTCTAGATTTCTGTATACACTGGTACCTCTAATACCCAATATCACATCCACTTGCATTGATGCATGCCTGTATTTGTCATGGCATACCATCCACAAGTTCATCAAGGCACTGTTGGTCCAGATTGTCACAGTCCTCAACGGCGATTTGGCATAGATCCCCAAGAGTGGTTGGCGGGTCATGTTATCCATAAACAGCCATTTTCAATCCATCCCAGACAAGTTTGATGGGTTCTGTCTGGAGAGCATGCTGGCCACTCTAGTTGAACAATATAAATATCCTGAAGGAAGTCATTCATGGGGGTATGAATTCTCATCCACAACAATTAATGCCTCACGAATATGCTGAGGATATCATTGCACTATTGGTTGGAGAATGGCATTCATGTATCATACAGCCATTATGATGCCTTCCATGACCAGCAGCAACATACATCAGCCCCACATAGTGAAACTACACCTGCTGGACAGTGTGTCTTAGGTGTTCAGCTTCACCGTGTTGCCTCTAAACACGTCTCCAACGATTGTGTGGTTGACGGCATATATGATACTCATTAGTGAAGAGAATGTGATGCCAATCCTGAGTGGCCTGTTCAGCATGTTGTCGGACCCATCTGTAAGACACTGCATGTTGTCATGGTTGCAAAAATTAACCTCACCATGGATGTCAGGAGTGGAGTTGCCCATCATGCAGCCTGTTGTGCACAGTTTGAGTCATAACACAACGTCCTGTGGCTGCACAAAAAGCATTATTCTGGCATTGCTGTCAGGGTTCCTATGAGCCACAAGCCATAGCTAGTAGTCATCCACTGCAGTAGTAACCCTTGGGTGGCTTCAGCGGGGATTGTCATCAGTAGTTCCTGTATCTCTGTATGTCCTCTATATTTGAACACTATCACTTTGGTTCACTTCGAGATGCCTGGACACTTCCCCTGTTGAGAGCCCTTCCTAGCACAAAGTAACTAAGTGGATGTGATCAAACCACAGTATTGGCCATCTAGGCATGGCTGAACTTCAGACAACCTGAGCTGTCTACCTCCTTCCAGGTGGAATGACTCGAACTTATTGGCTGTCGGAGCCCCTCCGTCTAAGAGGTGCTGCTCATGCATGGTTGTATACATCTTTGGGTGGGTTTAGTGACGTCTCTTAACAGTCAAAGGGACTGTGTCTGTATTACAATATCCACAGTCAACATCTATCTTCAGGAGTTCTTGGAACTGGGATGATGCAAAACTTTTCCAGCATGTGTGTAAATATCCCAGCTATGCTAACAAACTCTTCAAAAAGTTTCATGGACAATACATCTTCAAATCTAGAAACATCAGATATAGAAGTAAGGAACATTGACCTAGGCTTATCTGACCACAATGCACTCATTACAGTTTTCACACTTCCCGTAAATACAACAATAGTACATCATAGGTACAAAAGAATTTTCTCCCCTGAAAACTGCCACCAGTTTACTACCACAGTGACTGACCAATCCTCGGCATACGTATTGTCACAAACAAATACAAATGACATGTTCTCTCTTTCCATGATAGATCTGGAAATGTGCTGTCTATAAAGATTCATGAAAGTCAACTCACATACACTTACAAAAACACACTGAGAAATTTCTACACTGAAGTGAAAATTTTTTCTGACACTAAAAAGGAAAAAAAGTATGAAACTGCAAATGTAAGTGTATAAAAAGGATAATTAATGTAGCATACATATTACATAATTATAGATTTGTAAGGGAGTCAGACAATGAATCAAGCAGAACATGGTAAATTGTTAAAGAGAACTGGGAAAAGCAGTAAGGAACAGGAGACTATACTTATATCTGGAGATAACAATCAACTAAAAAAAGAAGCATTGCTCAATTACATTATTAACTACTTTCTAAGTGTACTTGAGAAACTATTATGAACTTTAACAAACAAAAGAAAATAACAGCACCAAAGTAGGCATCAGTAGGAGAATAAGTTCCACTAATGAGTATGAAATGTGGAAGTAATTAATAGTCTGAGGCCAAAAACGTCTGCAGAAATGGATAAAGTGCAAGTGTCACAAATAAAAAAGTTGCTCCACAAATTTTGTAGCCACTGGTACATACTGCCAATTTCTCATTCAGTGAAGGTGTGTTCATACAGAGGATGAAAATGTCTAAGGTTAGACTCTGTTCAAAAATGGGTATTCATGCTAGGTAGAAAACTGCAGACGTATGTCCCTCCTTCAATCTCTTTCATAAATCTTTAGGAAGTTGATGAAAATCAGGATCATAAGCTATCTCGACACCTCCAATCTTCTGAATTGTAATCAACACAGCTTTCATACAGGTTATAACACAGGAGCCATACAAGTCTCATGAAGGAGCCAGAAGGAGTTTAGACCATAACAAAAGTGTTGTAGGAATCAACCAAGATCTTATCAATGCCTTTGATATAGTGAACCACTAAATACTCCATTAGAAACTGGAAGCTATAGCATCAGAGATATTGGCAAGGAACTAACTTAATCCTATCTACAACATAGAACACAGGTTTTGGAACTCACAGGGTCTCAAAACAGGCAAAAAATAAAGTGGCTATCAGATGCTAAGAGGGTGGCAACAGGTGTCCTGTAGGGTACTGTTCATGGCACCACCTATAATTTCTGATCTATATAATTGACATTAAAAGCCCAAACGGTTTGTCAAAAATGATGTTATTTGCAGACCATACAACCATAATTTGGTGATGGAAAATCCTTATCTATTACTGCTGAAAAAGTTGTGAATTCCGTGCTGCAGTGGTTTCTTCCTAATAAGTTAACATTTAATTAAAATAAAATAAATTACCTACAGTACAGTAAAGGAAATGAGAAGTATATCCTCCAGTTTTTATTGAGTGACCATGAAATAGAGAAAGTAAAGTTTACAGAATTATTGGGCATGCACACTGACCATGTCTTCAGCTGGAAAAGCCATTGCATTTACATATCCAAGAAACTCAATTCTGCATGTTTTGCACTGAGCATAATTTATGGAATTTGTTGCAAACAATGTACACCGTTAGTGTACTTTGCTTATTTCCAGTCTGCTGCATCTTATAGAAGAATGTTCTGAGGTGTCAAAAAACCTCACTTCCAGATACTTTGAAATGACAGGAAAATGTCATTAAAATTATTAAATACAGCTCTCCACAAACACACTGCAAGCCCTTATTCATGCAGTTAATAATACTTACAGTACCATTGTTGTTCATATTCAAAAGTATGTCTGATAGAAGTACACACACAAGTAATTGACATATGAATTCAGATTTACAGAAGTACAACACACATCAGGAAGAATCTGCATGTAGAAAAATAAAAACAAAAACTCAAAACAGGTTGAGCCATTATGGAATAAAGCTGTATAACACACTGTCAATTTAGATCAAGGGAATTATGGATGACAAAAAATTTAAGTCAGAAATAAAACTTAAGTATTAAATTAATGTTTCTATATCATGGATGAGTATTCTGAATTCCTTGATGACTAATAACCTCTTGTTTTCTTTTCAGTGTCATTCAAACATGCTGTTCTCATTGTAAATATTAAATATTGTTTGTATATTCTTGTTTCTTGAAGTGTACTGCTTGTATGTCAGAATTGTTATAGGGCACATCTAATACCAATCCATTAGTCCATTATGAAATTTTTTAAACATATTGTATAATGTTAATTTCATATTAGTTATATTAACATCTAGAATTGTGATGTATGTATGCTGTATCTAATTATGACAATACCTACATCATGTATGTGATGCAAAGGATACTGTGGTGAACAGGAATTACTAACTTAAATCTGAACACACTTTTCTTTTTGTAAATAATAAAGAAAAAACACAAACTAGGAAATGATCAGAAAGTAATTATATGTACAAATTAACTTGGAATGTCAATGTAAAATGACTTTCTCCACATCATTACAATCTGTCATGCAAAATTGTCCATGGAATGAGCAACTAACTAACTTTATAATGGGTTACTGATGAAGACGGAGTAGTTTCTTCTTTTATTTCTTTGATACACTAATAATAACACACAAATGGGAAAAACATTAAGCCGTTTTCAAGATTTTTAGTGTTGTTGTTGTTGTTGTTGTTGTTGTTGTTGTGATCTTCAGTCCTGAGATTGGTTTGATGCAGCTCTCCATGCTACTCTATCCTGTGCAAGCTTCTTCATCTCCCAGTACATATTGTAGCCTACATCCTTTTGAATCTGCTTAGTGTATTAATCTCTATGTCTCCCACTATGATTTTTACCCTCCACACTGCCCTCCAATACTAAATTGGTGATCCCTTGATGCCTAAGTACATGTCCTACCAACCAATCCCTACTTCTAGTCAAGCTGTGCCACAAACTCCTCTTCTCTCCAATTGTATGCAATACCTTCGCATTAGTAATGTGATCTACCCATCTAATCTTCAGCATTCTTCTGTAGCACCACATTTCGAAAGCTTCTGTTCTCTTCTTGTCCAAATATTTATCATCCATGTTTCACTTCCATACAAAGCTACACTCCATACAAATACTTTCAGAAATGACTCCCTGTATTCCAGCCAACATTGTCAAAAGCTTTTTCCAAGTCTAGAAATGCTATAAACACAGGTTTGCCTTTTCTTAATGTAGCTTCTAAGATAAGTCATAGGGTCAGTGTTGCTGCACGTGTTCCAATATTTCTACGGAATCCGAACTGATCTTCCCCGAGGTCAGCTTCTATCAGTTTTTCCATTCATCCGTAAAGAATTCTCGTTAGTATTTTGCAGCTGTGACTTATTGAACTTATAGTTCGGTAATTTTCACATCTGTCAACACCTGTATTCTTTGGGATTGGAATTATTATATTCTTCTTGAAGTCTGAGGGTATTTCACCTGTCTCCTACATTTTGCTCACCAGATGGTAGAGTTTTGTCAGGACTGGCTCTCCTAAGGCTGTCAGTAGTTCTAATGCAATGTTGCATACTCCCAGGGCCTTGTTTCAACTTAGGTCTTTCAGTGCTCTGTCAAACTCTTTGCGCGGTATCATATCTCCCACTTCATCTCAGCATTTTAAGTGTTATATAGGGAGAAAATGGAAGAACTTGATGACTTGCTTCAGTTACACGTAATATCTTTTGAGTGTTTCATCTACCAATGGGAAAATGCTCCTCTCTAAGCACAAATAAGTGTGTATGCTCCTTTATAAATAATTGACTGAAAAATCTGATTCCAGCTGCCTCATCCTACTTTACCCAGCACCTTCCCAAAAATTTCCCAACACTTTTGGTACACAAATATACTTGTTCTCTTCTCACTAATATATCACTCATACCCCTCACCCCGGCTTGCCCATTCTCACTCACTCACTACTACTACTACAACTACTACTACTACTACTAGTAGTAGTAGTAGTAGTAGTAGTATTTCCTCTTGCTGTCACTGTCTCTGGCTTGCTCTATATTACTGCTACTATGTGTTTCACTCCTTCCTACTGCTGCTGTATCTTCTCACTGACACACCGTCTCTCTTCTTTTTTGCCATTGTCACAGACTCTGTGTTGCGTTATCATTGGTTCTCACCTACTTCTACTTCCCAATTTTCTTCATTTCTCTCCAACCATGGAGAAAAGTCCGCATGGTGCCTGTTGTATTCAATCCCGATGAAATTTCTATCTTTCATCAACACTCTGAAGATCCACAGATTACAGAATGCCTCCAGATGTGCTTCGGAAACTACTACTGGTCTTCCAGGGAACGATCAAAACGTATACAGTTTGAGACATTACTCCCATAGAGAAAAGTAAGCATGGTGCCTGCTGTATTTAATCACAATGCAATTTCTATGTTTCATCAACACTCTGAACGTCCACAGAATACAGAGTGCCTCCACATGTGCTTCAGAAACTACTACTGCTCTTCCGGGAACGATGTAAGCAAAGACAGTTTGAGACATTACTAACATCGAGAAAAGTCCGCATAGTGCCCGATGCACTTTCTGTGTTTCATGAACACTCTGATGGTCCACAGATTACAGAATGCCTCCAGATGCCTTGGAAACTACTACTGGTCTTCCAGGGAACGATCAAAGTGTAGACAATATGAGACATTACTCCCATGGAGAAAAGTCCGCATGGTGAATGTTGTATTCAATCTCGATGCAACATTTGTGTTTCACCAACACTCTGAAGGACCACAGATTACGAACTGCCTCCATATGTGCTTCGGAAACTACTACTGGTCTTCCAGGGAACTATGAAAACATATACTGTTTGAGACATTACTGCCATAGAAAAAAGTCCGCATGGTGCCGTTGTATTCCATCCCGATGTAATTTCAGTGTTTCATCAACACTCTGAAGGTCCAACGATTACTGAATGCCTCCAGATGTACTTTGGAAACTACTACTGGTTCTTCCAGGGAACGATCAAAACGTAGACAGTTTGAGATATTACTCCCATGGAGAAAAGTCCGCATGGCGCCTGTTGTACTCAATCCCGATGCAATTTCTGTGTTTCATCAACACTCTGAAGGTCCACAGATTAATGAATGCCTCGACATGTGCTTCGGAATCTACGACTCGTCTCCCAGGAATCGATCAAAGCGTAGACAGTTTGAGACATTACTCCCATGGAGTAAAGTCCGCATGGTGCCTGTTGTATTCAATGCCGATACAATTTCTGTGTTTCATCAACACTCTGAAGGTCCAAAGAATATTGAATGCCTCCAGTTGTGATTTGGAAACTACTACTGGTCTTCCAGTGAACGGTCAAAGCGTAGACAGTTTGAGAAATTATTCCCATGGAGAAAAGTCCGCAGGGTGAATGTTGTATTCTATCACGATGCAATTTCGGTGTTACATCAACACTCTGAGGGTCCACAGATCACAGAATGACTCAAAATGTGTTTCTGAAACTACTACTGGTCTTCCAGGGAACGATCAAAGCGGAGACAGTTTCAGACATTACTCCTATGGACAAAAGTCCTCATGGGGAGTGTTGTATACAATCCCGAAGCAATTTATTTGTTTCATCAACACTCTGAAGGTCCACAGATTTCATAATGCCTATAGATGTGCTTCGGAAACTACTACTGGTCCTCCAGGGAAATATCTAATCGTAGACAGTTTCAGACATTCCTCCCATGGAGAAACGTCCGCATGGTGCCTGTTGTATTCAATCCCGATTCAATTTCTGTGTTTCATCAAAACTCTGAAGGTCCAACGATTACTGAATGCCTCAGGATGTACTTTGGAAACTACTACTGGTTCTTAGAGGGAACGATCAAAACGTAGACAGTTTGAGTTATTACTCCCAAAGAGAAAAGTCCGCATGGCGCCTGTTGTACTCAATCCCGATGCAATTTCTGTGTTTCATCAACACTCTGAAGATCCACAGATTAATGAATGCCTCGACATGCGCTTCGGAAACTACGACTCGTCTCCCAGGAATCGATCGAAGCGTAGACACTTTGAGACATTACTCCCATGGAGTAAAGTCTGCATGGTGCCTGTTGTATTCTCTCTCGATGCAATTTCTATCTTTCATCAACACCCTGAAGGTCCACAGATTACAGAATGCCTCCAGATGTGCTTCGGAAACTACTACTGGTTTTCCAGGGAACGATCAAAGGGTAGACAGTTTGAGACAATACTCCCATGGAGAAAAGTCCGCATGGTGCCTGTTGTACTCAATGCCGATGCAATTTCTGTGTTTCATCAACCCTCTGAATGTCCTAAGATAACTGAATGCCTCCAGATGTGCTTCGGAAACTACTACTGGTTTTCCAGGGA
Organism: Schistocerca gregaria; assembly: GCF_023897955.1. Lineage (NCBI taxonomy): Eukaryota > Metazoa > Arthropoda > Insecta > Orthoptera > Acrididae > Schistocerca > Schistocerca gregaria. The sequence goes on along the minus strand of NW_026062114.1, from coordinate 207,375 downwards.
ACGATCAAAACGTAGACAGTTTGAGACATTACTCCCATGGAGATAAGTCCGCATGGTGAATGTTGTATTCCAGCACGATGCTATTTCTGTGTCTAACCAACACTCTGAAGGTCCACAGATTATAGAATGCCTCCAGATGTGCTTCGGAAACTAGTACTGGGCCTCCAGGGAAATATTTAATCGTAGCCAGCTTCAGACATTCCTCCCATGGAGAAACGTCCGCATGGTGCCTGTTGTATTCAATCCCGATTCTATTTCTGTGTTTCATCAAAACTCTGAAGGTCAAACGAATACTGAATGCCTCCAGATGTACTTTGGAAACTACTACTGGTTCTTCCAGGGAACGATCAAAACGTAGACAGTTTGAGATATTACTCCCATGGAGAAAAGTCCGCATGGCGCCTGTTGTACTCAATCCCGATGCAATTTCTGTGTTTCATCAACACTCTGAATGTCCTAAGAATACTGAATGCCTCCAGATGTGCTTCGGAAACTACTACTGGTTTTAAATTGAACGATCAAAGCGTAGACAGTTTGAGACAATACTCCCATGGAGAAAAGTCCGCACGGTGCCTGTTGTATTCAATGCCAATGCAATTTCTGTGTTTCATCAACACTCTGAAGGTCCAAAGAATACTGAATGCCTCCAGATGTGCTTCGGTAACTACTACTAGTCGTCCAGGGAACGATCAAAGCGTAGACAGTTTGAGACATTACTCCCATGGAGAAAAGTAAGCATGGTGCCTGTTGTATTTAATCACAATGCAATTTCTATGTTTCAACAACACTCTGTAGGTCCACAGATTATAGAATGCCTCCAGATATATTTCGGAAACTATTACTGATCCTACAGGGAAATATCTAAGCGTAGACAGAGTTGAGACATTACTCCCATGAAGAAACGGGGGTATGGAGGCTTTTGTATTCAATCCCGATGCAATTTCTGTGTTTCATCAACACACTGAAGATCAACAGATTACAGAATGAGTCCAGTTGTGCTTCGGAAACTACTTCTGGTCTTCCAGAGAACGATCAAAGCGTAGACAGATTGAGACATTACTCCCATGGAGATAAGTCCGCAGGGCGAATGTTGTATTCCATCTCGATGCAATTTCTGTGTTTCACCAACACTCTGAAGATCCACAGATTATAGAATGCCTCCAGATTTGCTTGGAAAACTACTACTGGTCTCCCAGGGAACGATCATTGCGTAGGCAATTTGAGACCTGACTCCAATGGGGAAAAGTCGGCATGGTGCCTTTTGTATTAAATCCCGATGCAATTTCTGTGTTTCATCAAACTCTGAAGGTCCACAGATAATAGAATGGGTCCAGATTTGCTTTGGAAACTACTACTGGTCCTCCAGGGAACGATCAAAGCGTAGACAGTTTGAGACATTACTCCCATGGAGAAATGTCAGCATGGGCCCTGTTGTATTCAATGCCGATGCAATATCTGTGTATCATCAACACTCTGAATGTCCTAAGATTACTGAATGCCTCCAGATGTGCTTCGGAAACTACTACTGGTCCTCCAGGGAACGATCAAAGCGTAGACAGTTTGAGACATTACTCCCATGGAGAAATGTCAGCATGGGCCCTGTTGTATTCAATGCCGATGCAATTTCTGTGTTTCATCAACACTCTGAAGGTCCAAAGATTACTGAAAGCCTCCAGATGTGCTTCGGTAACTACTACCAGTCTTCCAGGGAACGATCAAAGCGTAGACAGTTTGAGACATTACTCCAATGGAGAAAAGAAAGCGTGGTGCCTGTTGTATTTAATCACAATGCAATTTCTATGTTTCACCAACACTCTGAAGTTCCACAGATTATAGTATGCCTCCAGATGTATTTCGGAAACTACTACTGATCCTACAGGGAAATATCTAAGCGTAGACAGAATTGGGACATTACTCCCGTGAAGAAACGTGGGTATGGAGGCTTTTGTATTCAATCCCGATGCAATTTCTGTGTTTCATCAGAACACTGAAGATCAACAGATTACAGAATGAGTCCAGATGTGCTTCGGAAACTACTACTGGTCTTCCAGGGAACGATCAAAACGTAGACAGTTTGAGACATTACTCCCTAGGAGATAAGTCCGCATGGTGAATGTTGTATTCCAACACGATGCAATTTTTTGTTTCACCAACACTCTGAAGGTCCACAGATTATAGAATGCCTCCAGATTTGCTTGGGAAACTACTACTGGTTTTCCAGGGAACGATCATTGCATAGGCAATTTGAGACATGACTCCAATGGGGAAAAGTCGGCATGGTGCCAGTTGTATTAAATCCCGATTCCATTTCTGTGTTTCATCAACTCTCTGAAGGTCCACCGTTTACAGAATGCCTCCAGTTGTGCTTTGGAAACTACTACTGGTCTTCCAGGGAACGATCAAAGCGTAGACAGTTTGAGACATTACTCCCATGGAGAAAAGTCCTCATGGCGCCTGTTGTATTCAATCCCGATGCAATTTCTGTGTTTCATCAACACTCTGAAGGTCCACAGATTACAGAATGCCTCCAGATGTGCTTCGGAAACTACTATTGGTTTTCCAGGGAACGATCAAAGCGTAGACAGTTTGAGACAATACTCCCATGGAGAAAAGTCCGCGTGGTGCCTGTTGTATTCAATGCCGATGCAATTTCTGTGTTTCATCAACACTCTGAATGTCCTAAGATTACTGAATGCCTCCAGATGTGCTTCGGAAACTACTACTGGTCTTCCAGGGAAGGATCAAAGCGTAGACAGTTTGAGACATTACTCCCATGGAGAAATGGCAGCATGGGCGCTGTTGTATTCAATGCCGATGCAATTTCTGATTTTCACCAACACTCTGAAGGTCCAAAGGTTACTGAATGTCTCCAGATGTGCTTCGGTAACTACTACTAGTCTTCCAGGGAACGATGAAAGCGTAGACAGTTTGAGACATTACTCCCATGGAGAAAAGTAAGCATGGTGCCTGTTGTATTTAATCACAATGCAATTTCTATGTTTCACCAACACTCTGAAGGTCCACAGATTATAGAATGCCTCCAGATGTATTTCGGAAACTACTACTGATCCTACAGGGAAATATCTAAGCGTAGACAGAGTTGAGACATCACTCCCATGAAGAAACGTGGGTATGGAGCCTTTTGTATTCAATCCCGATGCAATTTCTGTGTTTCATCAACACACTGATGATCAACAGATTACAGAATGAGTCCAGATGTGCTTCGGAAACTACTACAGGTCTTCCAGGCAACGATCAAAACGTAGACAGTTTGAGACATTACTCCCATGGAGATAAGTCCGCATGGTGAATGTTGTATTCCATCACGATGCTATTTCTGTGTCTAACCAACACTCTGAAGGTCCACAGATAATAGAATGCCTCCAGAAGTGCTTCGGAAACTAGTACTGGGCCTCCAGGGAAATATTTAATCGTAGCCAGCTTCAGACATTCCTCCCATGGAGATACGTCCGCATGGTGCCTGTTGTATTCAATCCCGATTTTATTTCTGTGTTTCATCAAAACTCTGAAGGTCCAACGATTACTGAATGCCTCCAGATGTGCTTTGGAAACTACTACTGGTTCTTCCAGGGAACGATCAAAGCGTAGACAGTTTGAGACATTACTCCCATGGAGAAAAGTCCGCATGGCGCCTGTTGTACTCAATCCCGATGCAATTTCTGTGTTTCATCAACACTCTGAAGGTCCACAGATTAATGAATGCCTCGACATGTGTTTCGGAATCTACGACTGGTCTCCCAGGAATCGATCAAAACGTAGACAGTTTGAAACATTACTCCCATGGAGTAAAGTCCGCATGGTGCCTGTTGTATTCTATCAGGATGCAATTTCTATCTTTCATCAACACTCTGAAGGTCCACAGATTGCAGAATGCCTCCAGATGTGCTTCGGAAACTACTATTGGTTTTCCAGGGAACGATCAAAGCGTAGACAGTTTGAGACAATACTCCAATGGAGAAAAGTACGCAGGGTGCCTGTTGTATTCAATGCCGATGCAATTTCTGTGTTTCATCAACACTCTGAATGTCCTAAAATTACTGAATGCCTCCAGATGTGCTTCGGAAACTACTACTGGTCTTCCAGGGAACGATCAAAGCGTAGACAGTTTGAGACATTACTCCCATGGAGAAATGGCAGCATGGGCCCTGTTGTATTCAATGCCGATGCAATTTCTGTTTTTCAAAAACACTCTGAAGGTCCAAAGATTACTGAATGTCTCCAGATGTGCTTCGGTAACTACTACTAGTCTTCCAGGGAACGATCAAAGCGTAGACAGTTTGAGACATTACTCCCATGGAGAAAAGTAAGCATGGTGCCTGTTGTATTTAATCACAATGCAATTACTATGTTTCACCAACACTCTGAAGGTCCACAGATAATAGAATGCCTCCAGATGTATTTCGGAAACTACTAATGATCCTACAGGGAAATATCTAAGCGTAGACAGAGTTGAGACATTACTCCCATGAAGAAACGTTTTTATGGAGGCTTTTGTATTCAATCCCGATGCAATTTCTGTGTTTCATCAACACACTGATGATCAACAGATTACAGAATGAGTCCAGATGTGCTTCGGAAACTACTACTGGTCTTCCAGGGAACGATCAAAACGTAGACAGTTTGAGACATTACTCCCATGGAGATAAGTCCGCATGGTGAATGTTGTATTCCATCTCGATGCAATTTCTGTGTTTCACCAACACTCTGAAGGTCCACAGATTATAGAATGCCTCCATATTTGCTTGGGAAACTACTACTGGTCTTCCAGGGAACGATCATTGCGTAGGCAATTTGAGACATGACTCCAATGGGGAAAAGTCGGCATGGTGAATGTTGTATTAAATCCCGATTCAATTTCTGTGTTTCATCAACACTCTGAAGGTCCACCGTTTACAGAATGCCTCCAGTTGTGCTTTGGAAACTACTACTGGTCTTCCAGAGAACGATCAAAGCGTAGACAGTTTCAGACATTACTCCCATGGATAAAAGTCCGCATGGTGCCTGTTGAATTCAATCTCGATGCAATTTCTGTGTTTAATCAACACTCTGAAGGTCCAAAGATAACTGAATGCCTCCAGATGTGCTTCGGAAACTACTACTGGTCCTACATGGATATATCTAAGTGTAGACAGTTCGAGACATTACTCCCATGAAGAAACTTGCGTATGTAGCCTTTGTTATTTAATCCCAATGCAATTTCTGTGTTTCATCAAGACACTGAAGGTCAACAGGTTACAGAATGAGTCCAGATGTGCTTCGGAGACTACTACTGGTCTTCCAGGGAACGATCAAAACGTAGACAGTTTGGGACATTACTCCCATAGAGAAAAGTCCGATGCAATTTCTGTGTTTCATCAAACTCTGAAGGTCCACAGATAATAGAATGCATCCAGATTTGCTTGGGAAACTACTACTGGTCTTCCAGGGAACGATCCAAGCGGAGACAGTTTCAGACGTTACTCCCAATGATAGAAGTCCTCATGGGGAATGTTGTATTCAATCCCGAGGCAATCTATTTGTTTCATCAACACTCTGAAGTTCCACAGATTACATAATGACTACAGATGTGCTTCGGAAACTACTACTGGTCTCCCAGGAATCAATCAAAGCGGAGACAGTTTGAGACACTATTCCCATGGGGAAAAGTCCACATGATTAATGTTGTATTCAATCCCGATGCAATTTCTGTGTTTCATCAACACTCTGAAGGTCTACAGATTACAGAATGAGTATAGATGTGCTTCGGAAACTACTACTAGTCTCCCAGGGATCGATCAAAGCATAGACAGTTTGAGACATTACTCCCATGGAGAAAAGTCCGCATGGTGAATGTTGTTTTCCATCACGATGCTATTTCTGTGTCTCACCAACACTTTGAAGGTCCACAGATTATATAATGCCTCCACATGTGCTTCGGAAACTACTACTGGTCCTCCAGGGAACGATCAAAGCGTAGACAGTTTGAGACATTACTCCCATGGAGAAATGTCAGCATGGGCCCTGTTGTATTCAATGCCGATGAAATTTCTGTGTTTCATCAACTCTCTGAAGGTCCACCGTTTACAGAATGCCTCCAGTTGATCTTTGGAAACTACTACTGGTCTTCCAGAGAACGATCAAAGCGTAGTCAGTTTGAGACATTACTCCCTAGGAGATAAGTCCGCATGGTGAATGTTGTATTCCAACTCGATGCAATTTTTTGTTTCACCAACACTCTGAAGGTCCACAGATTATATAATGCCTCCAGATGTGCTCCGGAAACTAGTACTGGTCCTCCACTGAAATGTCTAATCGTAGACAGCTTTAGACATTCCTCCCATGGAGAAACGTCCGCATGGTGCCTGTTGTATTCAATCCCGATGCAATTTCTGTGTTTCATCAAAACTCTGAAGGTCCAACGATTATTGAATGCCTCCAGATGTGCTTCGGAAACTACTACTGGTCTTCCAGGGAACGATCAAAGCGTAGACAGTTTGAGACATTACTCCCATGGAGAAATGTCAGCATGGGCCCTGTTGTATTCAATGCCGATGCAATTTCTGTGTTTCATCAACACTCTGAAGGTCCAAAGATTACTGAATGCCTCCAGATGTGCTTCGGTAACTACTACTAGTCTTCCAGGGAACGATCAAAGCGTAGACAGTTTGAGACATTACTCCCATGGAGAAAAAAAAGCATGGTGCCTGGTGTATTTAATCACAATGCAATTTCTATGTTTCACCAACACTCTGAAGGTCCACAGATTATAGAATGCCTTCAGATGTATTTCGGAAACTACTACTGATCCTACAGGGAAATATCTAAGCGTAGACAGAGTTGAGACATTACTCCCATGAAGAAACGTGGGTATGGAGGCTTTTGTATTCAATCCCGATGCAACTTCTGTGTTTCATCAGAACACTGAAGATCAACAGGTTACAGAATGAGTCCAGATGTGCTTCGGAAACTACTACTGTTCTTCCAGGGAACGATCAAAACGTACACAGTTTGAGACATTACTCCCTAGGAGATAAGTCCACATGGTGAATGTTGTATTAATATTCGATGCAATTTCTGTGTTTCATCAACACTCTGAAGGTCCACCGTTTACAGAATGCCTCCAGTTGTGCTTTGGAAACTACTACTGTTCCTCCAGAGAACGATCAAAGCGTAGACAGTTTGAGACATTACTCCCATGGAGAAAAGTCCGCATGGTGCCTGTTGAATTCAATCTCGATGCAATTTCTGTGTTTCATCAACACTCTGAAGGTCCAAAGATAACTGAAAGCCTCCAGATGTGCTTCGGAAACTACTACTGGTCCTACCTGGAAATATCTAAGTGTAGACAGTTCGAGACATTACTCCCATGAAGAAACATGCGTATGTAGGCTTTGTTATTTAATCCCTATGCAATTTCTGTGTTTCATCAACACTCTGAAGGTCCAACGATTACTGAATGCCTCCAGATGTGTTTTGGAAACTACTACTGGTTCTTCCAGGAAACGATCAAAGCGTAGACAGTTTGAAACATTACTCCCATGGAGTAAAGTCCGCATGGTGCCTGTTGTATTCTATCAGGATGCAATTTCTATCTTTCATCAACACTCTGAAGGTCCACAGATTACAGAATGCCTCCAGATGTGCTTCGGAAACTACTATTGGTTTTCCAGGGAACGATCAAAGCGTAGACAGTTTGAGACAATACTCCTATGGAGAAAAGTCCGCAGGGTGCCTGTTGTATTCAATGCCGATGCAATTTCTGTGTTTCATCAACACTCTGAATGTCCTAAAATTACTGAATGCCTCCAGATGTGCTTCGGAAACTACTACTGGTCTTCCAGGGAACGATCAAAGCGTAGACAGTTTGAGACATTACTCCCATGGAGAAATGGCAGCATGGGCCCTGTTGTATTCAATGTCGATCCAATTTCTGTTTTTCAAAAACACTCTGAAGGTCCAAAGATTACTGAATGTCTCCAGATGTGCTTCGGTAACTACTACTAGTCTTCCAGGGAACGATCAAAGCGTAGACAGTTTGAGACATTACTCCCATGGAGAAAAGTAAGCATGGTGCCTGTTGTATTTAATCACAATGCAATTTCTATGTTTCACCAACACTCTGTAGGTCCACAGATTATAGAATGCCTCCAGATGTATTTCGGAAACTATTACTGATCCTACAGGGAAATATCTAAGCGTAGACAGAGTTGAGACATTACTCCCATGAAGAAACGGGGGTATGGAGGCTTTTGTATTTAATCCCTATGCAATTTCTGTGTTTCATCAAACTCTGAAGGTCCACAGATAATAGAATGGGTCCAGATTTGCTTTGGAAACTACTACTGGTCCTCCAGGGAACGATCAAAGCGTAGACAGTTTGAGACATTACTCCCATGGAGAAATGTCAGCATGGGCCCTGTTGTATTCAATGCCGATGCAATTTCTGTGTTTCATCAACACTCTGAATGTCCTAAGATTACTGAATGCCTCCAGATGTGCTTCGGAAACTACTACTGGTCTTCCAGGGAACGATCAAAGCGTAGACAGTTTGAGACATTACTCCAATGGAGAAAAGAAAGCATGGTGCCTGTTGTATTTAATCACAATGCAATTTCTATGTTTCACCAACACTCTGAAGTTCCACAGATTATAGTATGCCTCCAGATGTATTTCGGAAACTACTACTGATCCTACAGGGAAATATCTAAGCGTAGACAGAATTGAGACATTACTCCCATGAAGAAACGTGGGTATGGAGGCTTTTGTATTCAATCCCGATGCAATTTCTGTGTTTCATCAGAACACTGAAGATCAACAGATTACAGAATGAGTCCAGATGTGCTTCGGAAACTACTACTGGTCTTCCAGGGAACGATCAAAACGTAGACAGTTTGAGACATTACTCCCTAGGAGATAAGTCCGCATGGTGAATGTTGTATTCCAACTCGATGCAATTTTTTGTTTCACCAACACTCTGAAGGTCCACAGATTATAGAATGCCTCCAGATTTGCTTGGGAAACTACTACTGGTCTTCCAGGGAACGATCATTGCGTAGGCAATTTTTGACATGACTCCAATGGGGAAAAGTCGGCATGGTGCCAGTTGTATTAAATCCCGATTCCATTTCTGTGTTTCATCAACTCTCTGAAGGTCCACCGTTTACAGAATGCCTCCAGTTGTGCTTTGGAAACTACTACTGGCCTTCCAGGGAACGATCAAAGCGTAGACAGTTTGAGACATTACTCCCATGGAGAAAAGTCCTCATGGCGCCTGTTGTATTCAATCCCGATGCAATTTCTGTGTTTCATCAACACTCTGAAGGTCCACAGATTAATGAGTGCCTCGACATGTGTTTCGGAAACTACGACTGGTCTCCCAGGAATCGATCAAAGCGTAGACAGTTTGAAACATTACTCCCATGGAGTAAAGTCCGCATGGTGCCTGTTGTATTCTATCCCGATGCAATTTCTATCTTTCATCAACACTCTGAAGGTCCACAGATTACAGAATGCCTCCAGATGTGCTTCGGAAACTACTATTGGTTTTCCAGGGAACGATCAAAGCGTAAACAGTTTGAGACAATTCTCCCATGGAGAAAAGTCCGCATGGTGCCTGTTGTATTCAATGCCGATGCAATTTCTGTGTTTCATCAACACTCTGAATGTCCTAAGATTACTGAATGCCTCCAGATGTGCTTCGGAAACTACTACTGGTCTTTCAGGGAAGGATCAAAGCGTAGACAGTTTGAGACATTACTCCCATGGAGAAATGGCAGCATGGGCCCTGTTGTATTCAATGCCGATGCAATTTCTGATTTTCACCAACACTCTGAAGGTCCAAAGATTACTGAATGTCTCCAGATGTGCTTCGGTAACTACTACTAGTCTTCCAGGGAACGATCAAAGCGTAGACAGTTTGAGACATTACTCCCATGGAGAAAAGTAAGCATGGTGCCTGTTGTATTTAATCACAATGCAATTTCTATGTTTCACCAACACTCTGAAGTTCCACAGATTATAGTATGCCTCCAGATGTATTTCGGAAACTACTACTGATCCTACAGGGAAATATCTAAGCGTAGACAGAATTGAGACATTACTCCCATGAAGAAACGTGGGTATGGAGGCTTTTGTATTCAATCCCGATGCAATTTCTGTGGTTCATCAGAACACTGAAGATCAACAGATTACAGAATGAGTCCAGATGTGCTTCGGAAACTACTACTGGTCTTCCAGGGAACGATCAAAACGTAGACAGTTTGAGACATTACTATCTAGGAGATAAGTCCGCATGGTGAATGTTGTATTCCAACTCGATGCAATTTTTTGTTTCACCAACACTCTGAAGGTCCACAGATTATAGAATGCCTCCAGATTTGCTTGGGAAACTACTACTGGTCTTCCAGGGAACGATCATTGCGTAGGCAATTTGAGACATGACTCCAATGGGGAAAAGTCGGCATGGTGCCAGTTGTATTAAATCCCGATTTCATTTCTGTGTTTCATCAACTCTCTGAAGGTCCACCGTTTACAGAATGCCTCCAGTTGTGCTTTGGAAACTACTACTGGTCTTCCAGGGAACGATCAAAGCGTAGACAGTTTGAGACATTACTCCCATGGAGAAAAGTCCTCATGGCGCCTGTTGTATTCAATCCCGATGCAATTTCTGTGTTTCATCAACACTCTGAAGGTCCACAGATTAATGAGTGCCTCGACATGTGTTTCGGAAACTACGACTGGTCTCCCAGGAATCGATCAAAGCGTAGACAGTTTGAAACATTACTCCCATGGAGTAAAGTCCGCATGGTGCCTGTTGTATTCTATCCCGATGCAAATTCTATCTTTCATCAACACTCTGAAGGTCCACAGATTACAGAATGCCTCCAGATGTGCTTCGGAAACTACTATTGGTTTTCCAGGGAACGATCAAAGCGTAGACAGTTTGAGACAATACTCCCATGGAGAAAAGTCCGCATGGTGCCTGTTGTATTCAATGCCGATGCAATTTCTGTGTTTCTTCAACACTCTGAATGTCCTAAGATTACTGAATGCCTCCAGATGTGCTTCGGAAACTACTACTGGTCTTCCAGGGAAGGATCAAAGCGTAGACAGTTTGAGACATTACTCCCATGGAGAAATGTCAGCATGGGCCCTGTTGTATTCAATGCCGATGCAATTTCTGTGTTTCATCAACACTCTGAATGTCCTAAGATTACTGAATGCCTCCAGATGTGCTTCGGAAACTACTACTGGTCTTCCAGGGAACGATCAAAGCGTAGACAGTTTGAGACATTACTCCAATGGAGAAAAGAAAGCATGGTGCCTGTTGTATTTAATCACAATGCAATTTCTATGTTTCACCAACACTCTGAAGTTCCACAGATTATAGTATGCCTCCAGATGTATTTCGGAAACTACTACTGATCCTACAGGGAAATATCTAAGCGTAGACAGAATTGAGACATTACTCCCATGAAGAAACGTGGGTATGGAGGCTTTTGTATTCAATCCCGATGCAATTTCTGTGTTTCATCAGAACACTGAAGATCAACAGATTACAGAATGAGTCCAGATGTGCTTCGGAAACTACTACTGGTCTTCCAGGGAACGATCAAAACGTAGACAGTTTGAGACATTACTCCCTAGGAGATAAGTCCGCATGGTGAATGTTGTATTCCAACTCGATGCAATTTTTTGTTTCACCAACACTCTGAAGGTCCACAGATTATAGAATGCCTCCAGATTTGCTTGGGAAACTACTACTGGTCTTCCAGGGAACGATCATTGCGTAGGCAATTTTTGACATGACTCCAATGGGGAAAAGTCGGCATGGTGCCAGTTGTATTAAATCCCGATTCCATTTCTGTGTTTCATCAACTCTCTGAAGGTCCACCGTTTACAGAATGCCTCCAGTTGTGCTTTGGAAACTACTACTGGTCTTCCAGGGAACGATCAAAGCGTAGACAGTTTGAGACATTACTCCCATGGAGAAAAGTCCTCATGGCGCCTGTTGTATTCAATCCCGATGCAATTTCTGTGTTTCATCAACACTCTGAAGGTCCACAGATTAATGAGTGCCTCGACATGTGTTTCGGAAACTACGACTGGTCTCCCAGGAATCGATCAAAGCGTAGACAGTTTGAAACATTACTCCCATGGAGTAAAGTCCGCATGGTGCCTGTTGTATTCTATCCCGATGCAATTTCTATCTTTCATCAACACTCTGAAGGTCCACAGATTACAGAATGCCTCCAGATGTGCTTCGGAAACTACTATTGGTTTTCCAGGGAACGATCAAAGCGTAAACAGTTTGAGACAATACTCCCATGGAGAAAAGTCCGCATGGTGCCTGTTGTATTCAATGCCGATGCAATTTCTGTGTTTCATCAACACTCTGAATGTCCTAAGATTACTGAATGCCTCCAGATGTGCTTCGGAAACTACTACTGGTCTTTCAGGGAAGGATCAAAGCGTAGACAGTTTGAGACATTACTCCCATGGAGAAATGGCAGCATGGGCCCTGTTGTATTCAATGCCGATGCAATTTCTGATTTTCACCAACACTCTGAAGGTCCAAAGATTACTGAATGTCTCCAGATGTGCTTCGGTAACTACTACTAGTCTTCCAGGGAACGATCAAAGCGTAGACAGTTTGAGACATTACTCCCATGGAGAAAAGTAAGCATGGTGCCTGTTGTATTTAATCACAATGCAATTTCTATGTTTCACCAACACTCTGAAGTTCCACAGATTATAGTATGCCTCCAGATGTATTTCGGAAACTACTACTGATCCTACAGGGAAATATCTAAGCGTAGACAGAATTGAGACATTACTCCCATGAAGAAACGTGGGTATGGAGGCTTTTGTATTCAATCCCGATGCAATTTCTGTGGTTCATCAGAACACTGAAGATCAACAGATTACAGAATGAGTCCAGATGTGCTTCGGAAACTACTACTGGTCTTCCAGGGAACGATCAAAACGTAGACAGTTTGAGACATTACTATCTAGGAGATAAGTCCGCATGGTGAATGTTGTATTCCAACTCGATGCAATTTTTTGTTTCACCAACACTCTGAAGGTCCACAGATTATAGAATGCCTCCAGATTTGCTTGGGAAACTACTACTGGTCTTCCAGGGAACGATCATTGCGTAGGCAATTTGAGACATGACTCCAATGGGGAAAAGTCGGCATGGTGCCAGTTGTATTAAATCCCGATTTCATTTCTGTGTTTCATCAACTCTCTGAAGGTCCACCGTTTACAGAATGCCTCCAGTTGTGCTTTGGAAACTACTACTGGTCTTCCAGGGAACGATCAAAGCGTAGACAGTTTGAGACATTACTCCCATGGAGAAAAGTCCTCATGGCGCCTGTTGTATTCAATCCCGATGCAATTTCTGTGTTTCATCAACACTCTGAAGGTCCACAGATTAATGAGTGCCTCGACATGTGTTTCGGAAACTACGACTGGTCTCCCAGGAATCGATCAAAGCGTAGACAGTTTGAAACATTACTCCCATGGAGTAAAGTCCGCATGGTGCCTGTTGTATTCTATCCCGATGCAAATTCTATCTTTCATCAACACTCTGAAGGTCCACAGATTACAGAATGCCTCCAGATGTGCTTCGGAAACTACTATTGGTTTTCCAGGGAACGATCAAAGCGTAGACAGTTTGAGACAATACTCCCATGGAGAAAAGTCCGCATGGTGCCTGTTGTATTCAATGCCGATGCAATTTCTGTGTTTCTTCAACACTCTGAATGTCCTAAGATTACTGAATGCCTCCAGATGTGCTTCGGAAACTACTACTGGTCTTCCAGGGAAGGATCAAAGCGTAGACAGTTTGAGACATTACTCCCATGGAGAAATGGCAGCATGGGCCCTGTTGTATTCAATGCCGATGCAATTTCTGATTTTCACCAACACTCTGAAGGTCCAAAGATTACTGAATGTCTCCAGATGTGCTTCGGTAACTACTACTAGTCTTCCAGGGAACGATCAAAGCGTAGACAGTTTGAGACATTACTCCCATGGAGAAAAGTAAGCATGGTGCCTGTTGTATTTAATCACAATGCAATTTCTATGTTTCACCAACACTCTGAAGGTCCACAGATTATAGAATGCCTCCAGATGTATTTCGGAAACTACTACTGATCCTACAGGGAAATATCTAAGCGTAGACAGAGTTGAGACATTACTCCCATGAAGAAACGTGGGTATGGAGGCTTTTGTATTCAATCCCGATGCAATTTCTGTGTTTCATCAACACACTGATGATCAACAGATTACAGAATGAGTCCAGATGTGCTTCGGAAACTACTACTGGTCTTCCAGGCAACGATCAAAACGTAGACAGTTTGAGACATTACTCCTATGGAGATAAGTCCGCATGGTGAATGTTGTATTCCATCACGATGCTATTTCTGTGTCTAACCAACACTCTGAAGGTCCACAGATTATAGAATGCCTCCAGATGTGCTTCGGAAACTAGTACTGGGCCTCCAGGGAAATATTTAATCGTAGCCAGCTTCAGACATTCCTCCCATGGAGAAACGTCCGCATGGTGCCTGTTGTATTCAATCCCGATTCTATTTCTGCGTTTCATCAAAACTCTGAAGGTCCAACGATTACTGAATGCCTCCAGATGTACTTTGGAAACTACTACTGGTTCTTCCAGGGAACGATCAAAACGTAGACAGTTTGAGATATTACTCCCATGGAGAAAAGTCCGCATGGCGCCTGTTGTACTCAATCCCGATGTAATTTCTGTGTTTCATCAACACTCTGAAGATCCACAGATTAATGAATGCCTCGACATGTGCTTCGGAATCTACGACTCGTCTCCCAGGAATCGATCAAAGCGTAGACACTTTGAGACATTACTCCCATGGAGTAAAGTCCGCATGGTGCCGGTTGTATTCTATCCCGATGCAATTTCTGTGTTTCGTCAAACTCTGAAGGTCCACAGATAATAGAATGTGTCCAGATTTGCTTTGGAAACTACTACTGGTCTTCCAGGGAACGATCCAAGCGGAGACAGTTTCAGACATTACTCCCATGGAGAAAAGTCCTCATGAGGAGTGTTGTATACAATCCCGAAGCAATTTATTTGTTTCATCAACACTCTGAAGGTCCACAGATTACATAATGCCTACAGATGTGCTTCGGAAACTACTACTGGTCCTCCATTGAAATATCTAATCGTAGACAGCTTCAGACATTCCTCCCATAGAGAAACGTCCGCATGGTGCCTGTTGTATTCAATCCCGATGCAATTTCTGTGTTTCATCAAAACTCTGAAGGTCCAACGATTACTGAATGCCTCCAGATGTGCTTTGGAAACTACTACTGGTTCTTCCAGGGAACGATCAAAGCGTAGACAGTTTGAGACATTACTCCCATGGAGAAAAGTCCGCATGGCGCCTGTTGTATTCAATCCCGATGCAATTTCTGTGTTTCATCAACACTCTGAAGGTCCACAGATTAATGAATGCCTCGACATGTGTTTCGGAATCTACGACTGGTCTCCCAGGAATCGATCAAAGCGTAGACAGTTTTAAACATTACTCCCATGGAGTAAAGTCCGCATGGTGCCTGTTGTATTCTATCACGATGCAATTTCTATCTTTCATCAACACTCTGAAGGTCCACAGATTACAGAATGCCTCCAGATGTGCTTCGGAAACTACTATTGGTTTTCCAGGGAACGATCAAAGCGTAGACAGTTTGAGACAATACTCCTATGGAGAAAAGTCCGCATGGTGCCTGTTGTATTCAATGCCGATGAAATTTCTGTGTTTCATCAAAACTCTGAAGGTCCAAAGATTACTGTATGCCCCCAGATGTGCTTCGGTAACTACTACCAGTCTTCCAGGGAACGATCAAAGCGTAGACAGTTTGAGACATTACTCCCATGGAGAAAAGTAAGCATGGTGCCTGTTGTATTTAATCGCAATGCAATTTCTATGTTTCACCAACATTCTGAAGGTCCACAGGTTATAGAATGCCTCCAGATGTATTTCGGAAACTACTACTGACCTACAGGGAAATATCTAAGCGTAGACAGAGTTGAGACATTACTCCCATGAAGAAACGTGGGTATGGAGGCTTTTGTATTCAATCCCGATGCAATTTCTGTGTTTCATCAACACACTGATGATCAACAGATTACAGAATGAGTCCAGATGTGCTTCGGAAACTACTACTGGTCTTCCAGGGAACGATCAAAACGTAGACAGTTTGAGACATTACTCCCATGGAGATAAGTCCGCATGGTGAATGTTGTATTCAATCTCGATGCAATTTCTGTGTTTCATCAACACTCTGAAGGTCCAAAGATAACTGAATGCCTCCAGATGTGCTTCGGAAACTACTACTGGTCCTACATGGAAATATCTAAGTGTAGACAGTTCGAGACATTACTCCCATGAAGAAACTTGCGTGTGTATGCTTTGTTATTTAATCCCTATGCAAATTCTGTGTTTCATCAACACACTGAAGGTCAACAGGTTACAGAATGAGTCCAGATGTGCTTCGGATACTACTACTGGTCTTCCAGGGAACGATCAAAACGTAGACAGTTTAGGGACATTACTCCCATGGAGAAAAGTCTGATGCAATTTCTGTGTTTCATCAAGCTCTGAAGGTCCACAGATAATAGAATGCATCCAGATTTGCTTGGGGAACTACTACTGGTCTTCCAGGGAACGATCCAAGCGGAGACAGTTTCAGACGTTACTCCCAATGATAAAAGTCCTCATGGGGAATGTTGTATTCAATCCCGAAGCAATTTATTTGTTTCATCAACACTCTGAAGTTCCACAGATTACATAATGACTACAGATGTGCTTTGGAAACTACTACTGGTCTCCCAGGAATCAATCAAAGCGTAGACAGTTTGAGACACTACTCCCATGGAGAAACGTCCGCATGGTGCCTGTTGTATTCAATCCCGATGAAATTTCTGTGTTTCATCAAAACTCTGAAGGTCCAACGATTACTGAATGCCTCCAGATGTGCTTTGGAAACTACTACTGGTTCTTCCAGGGAACGATCAAAGCGTAGACAGTTTGAGACATCACTCCCATGGAGAAACGTCCGCATGGTGCCTGTTGTATTCAATCCCGATGCAATTTCTGTGTTTCATCAAAACTCTGAAGGTCCAACGATTACAGAATGCCTTCAGATGTGCTTTGGAAACTACTACTGGTTCTTCCAGGAATCGATCAAAGCGTAGACAGTTTGAGACATTACTCCCATGGAGTAAAGTCCGCTTGGTGCCTCTTGTATTCTATCCCGATTCAATTTCTATCTTTCATCGACACCCTGAAGGTCAACAGATTACAGAATACCTCCAGATGTGCTTCGGAAACTACTATTGGTTTTCCAGGGAACGATCAAAGCGTAGACAGTTTGAGACAATACTCCCATGGAGAAAAGTCCGCATGGGGCCTGTTGTATTCAATGCCGATGCAATTTCTGTGTTTCATCAACACTCTGAATGTCCTAAGATTACTGAATGCCTCCAGATGTGCTTCGGAAACTACTACTGGTCCTCCAGGGAACGATCAAAGCTTAGACAGTTTGAGACATTACTCCCATGGAGAAATGTCAGCATGGGCCCTGTTGTATTCAATGCCGATGCAGTTTCTGTGTTTCATCATCACTCTGAAGGTCCAAAGATTACTGAATGCCTCCAGATGTGCTTCAGTAACTACTACTAGTCTTCCAGGGAACGATCAAAGCGTAGACAGTTTGAGACATTACTCCCATGGAGAAAAGTAAGCATGGTGCCTGTTGTATTTAATCACAATGCAATTTCTATGTTTCACCAACATTCTGAAGGTCCACAGGTTATAGAATGCATCCAGATGTATTTCGGAAACTACTACTGATCCCACAGGGAAATATCTAAGCGTAGACAGAGTTGAGACATTACTCCCATGAAGAAACGTGGGTATGGAGGCTTTTGTATTCAATCCCGATGCAATTTCTGTGTTTCATCAGAACACTGAAGATCAACAGATTACAGAATGAGTCCAGATGTGCTTCGGAAACTACTACTGGTCTTCCAGGGAACGATCAAAACGAAGACAGTTTGAGATATTACTCCCTAGGAGATAAGTCCGCATGGTGAATGTTGTATTCCAACTCGATGCAATTTTTTGTTTCACCAACACTCTGAAGGTCCACAGATTATAGAATGCCTCCAGATTTGCTTGGGAAACTACTACTGGTCTTCCAGGGAACGATCATTGCGTAGGCAATTTGAGACATGACTCCAACGGGGAAAAGTCGGCATGGTGCCAGTTGTATTAAATCCCGATTCCATTTCTGTGTTTCATCAACTCTCTGAAGGTCCACCGTTTACAGAATGCCTCCAGTTGTGCTTTGGAAACTACTACTGGTCCTCCAGAGAACGATCAAAGCGTAGACAGTTTGAGAAATTACTCCCATGGAGAAAAGTCCGCATGGCGCCTGTTGTATTCAATCCCGATGCAATTTCTGTGTTTCATCAACACTCTGAAGGTCCACAGATTAATGAATGCCTCGAAATGTGTTTCGGAATCTACGACTGGTCTCCCAGGAATCGATCAAAGCGTAGACAGTTTGAAACATTACTCCCATGGAGTAAAGTCCGCATGGTGCCTGTTGTATTCTATCACGATGCAATTTCTATCTTTCATCAACACTCTGAAGGTCCACAGATTACAGAATGCCTCCAGATGTGCTTCGGAAACTACTATTGGTTTTCCAGGGAACGATCAAAGCGTAGACAGTTTGAGACAATACTCCTATTTAGAAAAGTTCGCATGGTGCCCGTTGCATCAATGCCGATGCAATTTCTGTGTTTCATCAACACTCTGAATGTCCTAAGATTACTGAATGCCTCCTGATGTGCTTCGGTAACTACTACCAGTCTTCCAGGGAACGATCAAAGCGTAGACAGTTTGAGACATTACTCCCATGTAGAAAAGTAAGCATGGTGCCTGTTGTATTTAATCGCAATGCAATTTCTATGTTTCACCAACATTCTGAAGGTCCACAGATTATAGAATGCCTCCAGATGTATTTCGGAAACTACTACTGACCTACAGGGAAATATCTAAGCGTAGACAGAGTTGAGACATTACTCCCATGAAGAAACGTGGGTATGGAGGCTTTTGTATTCAATCCCGATGCAATTTCTGTGTTTCATCAACACACTGATGATCAACAGATTACAGAATGAGTCCAGATGTGCTTCGGAAACTACTACTGGTCTTCCAGGGAACGATCAAAACGTAGACAGTTTGAGACATTACTCCCATGGAGATAAGTCCGCATGGTGAATGTTGTATTCCATCTCGATGCAATTTCTGTGTTTCACCAACACTCTGAATGTCCTAAGATTACTGAATGCCTCCAGTTGTGCTTTGGAAACTTCTACTGGTCTTCCAGAGAACGATCAAAGCGTAGACAGTTTCAGACATTACTCCCATGGATAAAAGTCGGCATGGTGCCTGTTGAATTTAATCTCGATGCAATTTCTGTGTTTCATCAACACTCTGAAGGTCCAAAGATAACTGAATGCCTCCAGATGTGCTTCGGAAACTACTACTGGTCCCACATATAAATATCTAAGTGTAGACAGTTCGAGACATTACTCCCATGAAGAAACTTGCGTATGTAGGCTTTGTTATTTAATCCCTATGCAATTTCTGTGTTTCATCAACACACTGAAGGTCAACAGGTTACAGAATGAGTCCAGATGTGCTTCGGATACTACTACTGGTCTTCCAGGGAACGATCAAAACGTAGACAGTTTGGGACATTACTCCCATGGAGAAAAGTCCGATGCAATTTCTGTGTTTCATCAAACTCTGAAGGTTCACAGATAATAGAATGCATCCAGATTTGCTTGGGGAACTACTACTGGTCTTCCAGGGAACGATCCAAGCGGAGATAGTTTCAGACGTTACTCCCAATGATAAAAGTCCTCATGGGGAATGTTGTATTCAATCCCGAAGCAATTTATTTGTTTCATCAACACTCTGAAGTTCCACAGATTACATAATGACAACAGATGTGCTTTGGAAACTACTACTGGTCTCCCAGGAATCAATCAAAGCGTAGACAGTTTGAGACACTACTTCCATGGGGAAAAGTCCGCATGATTAATGTTGTATTCAATCCCGATGCAATTTCTGTGTTTCATCAACACACTGAAGGTCTACAGATTACAGAATGAGTATAGATGTGCTTCGGAAACTACTACTAGTCTTCCAGGGATCGATCAAATCATAGACAGTTTGAGACATTACTCCCATGGAGAAAAGTCCGCATGGTGAATGTTGTATCCATCACGATGCTATTTCTGTGTCTCACCAACACTCTGAAGGTCCACAGATTATATAATGCCTCCAGATGTGCTTCGGAAACTAGTACTGGTCCTCCAGGGAAATATCTAATCGTAGACAGCTTTAGACATTCCTCCCATGGAGAAACGTCCGCATGGTGCCTGTTGTATTCAAACCCGATGCAATTTCTGTGTTTCATCAAAACTCTGAAGGTCCAACGATTACTGAATGCCTCCAGATGTGCTTTGGAAACTACTACTGGTTCTTCCAGGGAACGATCAAAGCGTAGACAGTTTGAGACATTACTCCCATGGAGTAAAGTCCGCTTGGTGCCTGTTGTATTCTATCCCGATTCAATTTCTATCTTTCATCGACACTCTGAAGGTCAACAGATTACAGAATACCTCCAGATGTGCTTCGGAAACTACTGTTGGTTTTCCAGGGAACGATCAAAGCGTAGACAGAGACAATACTCCCATGGAGAAAAGTCCGCATGGTGCCTGTTGTATTCAATGCCGATGCAATTTCTGTGTTTCATCAACACTCTGAATGTCCTAAGATTACTGAATGCCTCCAGATGTGCTTCGGAAACTACTACTGGTCCTCCAGGGAACGATCAAAGCTTAGACAGTTTGAGACATTACTCCCATGGAGAAATGTCAGCATGGGCCCTGTTGTATTCAATGCCGATGTAGTTTCTGTGTTTCATCAACACTCTGAAGGTCCAAAGATTACTGAATGCCTCCAGATGTGCTTCGGTAACTACTACTAGTCTTCCAGGGAACGATCAAAGCGTAGACAGTTTGAGACATTACTCCCATGGAGAAAAGTAAGCATGGTGCCTGTTGTATTTAATAACAATGCAATTTCTATGTTTCACCAACATTCTGAAAGTCCACAGATAATAGAATGCCTCCAGATGTATTTCGGAAACTACTACTGATCCTACAGGGAAATATCTAAGCGTAGACAGAGTTGAGACATTACTCCCATGAAGAAACGTGGGTATGGAGGCTTTTGTATTCAATCCCGATGCAATTTCTGTGTTTCATCAGAACACTGAAGATCAACAGATTACAGAATGAGTCCAGATGTGCTTCGGAAACTACTACTGGTCTTCCAGGGAACGATCAAAACGAAGACAGTTTGAGACATTACTCCCTAGGAGATAAGTCCGCATCGTGAATGTTGTATTCCAACTCGATGCAATTTTTTGTTTCACCAACACTCTGAAGGTCCACAGATTATAGAATGCCTCCAGATTTGCTTGGGAAACTACTACTGGTCTTCCAGGGAACGATCATTGCGTAGGCAATTTGAGACATGACTCCAACGGGGAAAAGTCGGCATGGTGCCAGTTGTATTAAATCCCGATTCCATTTCTGTGTTTCATCAACTCTCTGAAGGTCCACCGTTTACAGAATGCCTCCAGTTGTGCTTTGGAAACTACTACTGGTCCTCCAGAGAACGATCAAAGCATAGACAGTTTGAGAAATTACTCCCATGGAGAAAAGTCCGCATGGTGAATGTTGTATTCCATCACGATGCTATTTCTGTGTCTAACCAACACTCTGAAGGTCTACAGATTATAGAATGCATCCAGATGTGCTTCGGAAACTAGTACTGGGCCTCCAGGGAAATATTTAATCGTAGCCAGCTTCAGACATTCCTCCCATGGAGAAACGTCCGCATGGTGCTTGTTGTATTCAATCCCGATTCTATTTCTGTGTTTCATCAAAACTCTGAAGGTCCAACGATTACTGAATGCCTCCAGATGTACTTTGGAAATTACTGCTGGTTCTTCCAGGGAACGATCAAAACGTAGACAGTTTGAGATATTACTCCCATGGAGAAAAGTCCGCATGGCGCCTGTTGTACTCAATCCCGATGTAATTTCTGTGTTTCATCAACACTCTGAAGGTCCACAGATTAATGAATGCCTCGACATGTGCTTCGGAATCTACGACTCGTCTCCCAGGAATCGATCAAAGAGTAGACACTTTGAGAAATTACTCCCATGGAATAAAGTCCGCATGGTGCCTGTTGTATTCTATCCCGATGCAATATCTGTGTTTCGTCAAACTCTGAAGATCCACAGATAATAGAATGGGTCCAGATTTGCTTTGGAAACTCCTACTGGTTCTTCCAGGGAACGATCAAAGCGTAGACAGTTTGAGACATTACTCCCATGGAGAAAAGTCCGCATGGTGCCTGTTGTATTCAATCCCGATGCAATTTCTGTGTTTCATCAACACTCTGAAGGTCCACAGATTAATGAATGCCTCGACATGTGTTTCGGAATCTACGTCTGGTCTCCCAGGAATCGATCAAAGCGTAGACAGTTTGAAACATTACTCCCATGGAGTAAAGTCCGCATGGTGCCTGCTGTATTCTATCAGGATGCAATTTCTATCTTTCATCAACACTCTGAAGGTCCACAGATTACAGAATGCCTCCAGATGTGCTTCGGAAACTACTATTGGTTTTCCAGGGAACGATCAAAGCGTAGACTGTTTGAGACAATACTCCTATGGAGAAAAGTCCGCAGGGTGCCTGTTGTATTCAATGCCGATGCAATTTCTGTGTTTCATCAACACTCTGAATGTCCTAAAATTACTGAATGCCTCCAGATGTGCTTCGGAAACTACTACTGGTCTTCCAGGGAACGATCAAAGCGTAGACAGTTTGAGACATTACTCCCATGGAGAAATGGCAGCATGGGCCCTGTTGTATTCAATGCCGATGCAATTTCTGTTTTTCAAAAACACTCTGAAGGTCCAAAGATTACTGAATGTCTCCAGATGTGCTTTGGTAACTACTACTAGTCTTCCAGGGAACGATCAAAGCGTAGACAGTTTGAGACATTACTCCCATGGAGAAAAGTAAGCATGGTGCCTGTTGTATTTAATCACAATGCAATTACTATGTTTCACCAACACTCTGAAGGTCCACAGATAATAGAATGCCTCCAGATGTATTTCGGAAACTACTAATGATCCTACAGGGAAATATCTAAGCGTAGACAGAGTTGAGGCATTACTCCCATGAAGAAACGTTTTTATGGAGGCTTTTGTATTCAATCCCGATGCAATTTCTGTGTTTCATCAACACACTGATGATCAACAGATTACAGAATGAGTCCAGATGTGCTTCGGAAACTACTACTGGTCTTCCAGGGAACGATCAAAACGTAGACAGTTTGAGACATTACTCCCATGGAGATAAGTCCGCATGGTGAATGTTGTATTCCATCTCGATGCAATTTCTGTGTTTCACCAACACTCTGAAGGTCCACAGATTATAGAATGCCTCCATATTTGCTTGGGAAACTACTACTGGTCTTCCAGGGAACGATCATTGCGTAGGCAATTTGAGACATGACTCCAATGGGGAAAAGTCGGCATGGTGAATGTTGTATTAAATCCCGATTCAATTTCTGTGTTTCATCAACACTCTGAAGGTCCACCGTTTACAGAGTGCCTCCAGTTGTGCTTTGGAAACTACTACTGGTCTTCCAGAGAACGATCAAAGCGTAGACAGTTTCAGACATTACTCCCATGGAGAAAAGTCCGCATGGTGAATGTTGTTTTCCATCACGATGCTATTTCTGTGTCTCACCAACACTCTGAAGGTCCACAGATTATATAATGCCTCCAGATGTGCTTCGGAAACTAGTACTGGTCCTCCAGGGAAATATCTAATCGTAGACAGCTTTAGACATTCCTCCCATGGAGAAACGTCCGCATGGTGCCTGTTGTATTCAATCCCGATGCAATTTCTGTGTTTCATCAACACTTTGAATGTCCTAAGATTACTGAATGCCTCCAGATGTGCTTCGGAAACTACTACTGGTCCTCCAGGGAACGATCAAAGCGTAGACAGTTTGAGACATAACTCCCATGGAGAAATGTCAGCATGGGTCCTGTTGTATTCAATGCCGATGAAATTTCTGTGTTTCATCAACTCTCTGAAGGTCCACCGTTTACAGAATGCCTCCAGTTGATCTTTGGAAACTACTACTGGTCTTCCAGAGAACGATCAAAGCGTAGACAGTTTGAGACATTATTCCCTAGGAGATAAGTCCGCATGGTGAATGTTGTATTCCAACTCGATGCAATTTTTTGTTTCACCAACACTCTGAAGGTCCACAGATTATATAATGCCTCCAGATGTGCTTCGGAAACTAGTACTGGTCCTCCAGGGAAATATCTAATCGTAGACAGCTTTAGACATTCCTCCCATGGAGAAACGTCCGCATGGTGCCTGTTGTATTCAATCCCTATGCAATTTCTGTGTTTCATCAGAACTCTGAAGGTCCAACGATTATTGAATGCCTCCAGATGTGCTTCGGAAACTACTACTGGTCTTCCAGGGAACGATCAAAGCGTAGACAGTTTGAGACATTACTCCCATGGAGAAATGTCAGCATGGGCCCTGTTGTATTCAATGCCGATGCAATTTCTGTGTTTCATCAACACTCTGAAGGTCCAAAGATTACTGAATGCCTCCAGATGTGCTTCGGTAACTACTACTAGTCTTCCAGGGAACGATCAAAGCGTAGACAGTTTGAGACATTACTCCCATGGAGAAAAAAAAGCATGGTGCCTGGTGTATTTAATCACAATGCAATTTCTATGTTTCACCAACACTCTGAAGGTCCACAGATTATAGAATGCCTTCAGATGTATTTCGGAAACTACTACTGATCCTACAGGGAAAAATCTAAGCGTAGACAGAGTTGAGACATTACTCCCATGAAGAAACGTGGGTATGGAGGCTTTTGTATTCAATCCCGATGCAACTTCTGTGTTTCATCAGAACACTGAAGATCAACAGGTTACAGAATGAGTCCAGATGTGCTTCGGAAACTACTACTGTTCTTCCAGGGAACGATCAAAACGTACACAGTTTGAGACATTACTCCCTAGGAGATAAGTCCGCATGGTGAATGTTGTATTAATATTCGATGCAATTTCTGTGTTTCATCAACACTCTGAAGGTCCACCGTTTACAGAATGCCTCCAGTTGTGCTTTGGAAACTACTACTGTTCTTCCAGAGAACGATCAAATCGTAGACAGTTTGAGACATTACTCCCATGGAGAAAAGTCCGCATGGTGCCTGTTGAATTCAATCACGATGCAATTTCTGTGTTTCATCAACACTCTGAAGGTCCAAAGATAACTGAAAGCCTCCAGATGTGCTTCGGAAACTACTACTGGTCCTACCTGGAAATATCTAAGTGTAGACAGTTCGAGACATTACTCCCATGAAGAAACATGCGTATGTAGGCTTTGTTATTTAATCCCTACGAATTTCTGTGTTTCATCAACACTCTGAAGGTCCAACGATTACTGAATGCCTCCAGATGTGCTTTGGAAACTACTACTGGTTCTTCCAGGAAACGATCAAAGCGTAGACAGTTTGAGACATTACTCCCATGGAGAAAAGTCCGCATGGCGCCTGTTGTATTCAATCCCGATGCAATTTCTGTGTTTCATCAACACTCTGAAGGTCCACAGATTAATGAATGCCTCGACATGTGTTTCGGAATCTACGACTGGTCTCCCAGGAATCGATCAAAGCGTAGACAGTTTGAAACATTACTCCCATGGAGTAAAGTCCGCATGGTGCCTGTTGTATTCAATGCCGATGCAATTTCTGTGTTTCATCAACACTCTGAATGTCCTAAAATTACTGAATGCCTCCAGATGTGCTTCGGAAACTACTACTGGTCTTCCAGGGAAGGATCAAAGCGTAGACAGTTTGAGACATTACTCCCATGGAGAAATGGCAGCATGGGCCCTGTTGTATTCAATGTCGATGCAATTTCTGTTTTTCAAAAACACTCTGAAAGTCCAAAGATTACTGAATGTCTCCAGATGTGCTTCGGAAACTACTACTGGTCTTCCAGGGAACGATCAAAGCGTAGACAGTTTGAGACATTACTCCCATGGAGAAAAGTAAGCATGGTGCCTGTTGTATTTAATCACAATGCAATTACTATGTTTCACCAACACTCTGAAGGTCCACAGATAATAGAATGCCTCCAGATGTATTTCGGAAACTACTAATGATCCTACAGGGAAATATCTAAGCGTAGACAGAGTTGAGACATTACTCCCATGAAGAAACGTTGGTATGGAGACTTTTGTATTCAATCCCGATGCAATTTCTGTGTTTCATCAACACACTGATGATCAATAGATTACAGAATGAGTCCAGATGTGCTTCAGAAACTACTACTGGTCTTCCAGGGAACGATCAAAACGTAGACAGTTTGGGACATTACTCCCATAGAGAAAAGTCCGATGCAATTTCTGTGTTTCATCAAACTCTGAAGGTCCACAGATAATAGAATGCATCCAGATTTGCTTGGGAAACTACTACTGGTCTTCCAGGGAACGATCCAAGCGGAGACAGTTTCAGACGTTACTCCCAATGATAGAAGTCCTCATGGGGAATGTTGTATTCAATCCCGAGGCAATCTATTTGTTTCATCAACACTCTGACGTTCCACAGATTACTTAATGACTACAGATGTGCTTCGGAAACTACTACTGGTCTCCCAGGAATCAATCAAAGCGGAGACAGTTTGAGACACTATTCCCATGGGGAAAAGTCCGCATGATTAATGTTGTATTCAATCCCGATGCAATTTCTGTGTTTCATCAACTCTCGGAAGGTCCACCGTTTACAGAATGCCTCCAGTTGAACTTTCGAAACTACTACTGGTCTTCCAGAGAACGATCAAAGCGTAGACAGTTTGAGACATTACTCCCTAGGAGATAAGTCCGCATGGTGAATGTTGTATTCCAACTCGATGCAATTTTTTGTTTCACCAACACGCTGAAGGTCCACAGATTATATAATGCCTCCAGATGTGCTTCGGAAACTAGTACTGGTCCTCCAGGGAAATATCTAATCGTAGACAGCTTTAGACATTCCTCCCATGGAGAAACGTCCGCATGGTGCCTGTTGTATTCAATCCCGATGCAATTTCTGTGTTTCATCAAAACTCTGAAGGTCCAACGATTACTGAATGCCTCCAGATGTGCTTTGGAAACTACTACTGGTTCTTCCAGGGAACAATCAAAGCGTAGACAGTTTGAGACATTACTCCCATGGAGAAATGTCAGCATGGGCCCTGTTGTATTGAATGCCGATGCAATTTCTGTGTTTCATCAACACTCTGAAGGTCCACCGTTTACAGAATGCCTCCAGTTGTGCTTTGGAAACTACTACCGTTCTTCCAGAGAACGATCAAAGCGTAGACAGTTTGAGACATTACTCCCATGGAGAAAAGTCCGCATGGTGCCTGTTGAATTCAATCTCGATGCAATTTCTGTGTTTCATCAACACTCTGAAGGTCCAAAGATAACTGAAAGCCTCCAGATGTGCTTCGGAAACTACTACTGGTCCTACCTGGAAATATCTAAGTGTAGACAGTACGAGACATTACTCCCATGAAGAAACATGCGTATGTAGGCTTTGTTATTTAATCCCTATGCAATTTCTGTGTTTCATCAACACTCTGAAGGTCCAATGATTACTGAATGTCTCCAGATGTGCTTCGGTAACTACTACTAGTCTTCCAGGGAACGATCAAAGCGTAGACAGTTTGAGACATTACTCCCATGGAGAAAAGTAAGCATGGTGCCTGTTGTATTTAATCACAATGCAATTTATATGTTTCAAAAACACTCTGATCTTCCACAGATTATAGAATGCCTCCAGATGTATTTCGGAAACTACTACTGATCCAACAGGGAAATATCTAAGCGTAGACAGAGTTGAGACATTACTCCCATGAAGAAACGTGGGTATGGAGGCTTTTGTATTCATCCCGATGCAATTTCTGTGTTTCATCAGAACAGTGAAGATCAACAGATTACAGAATGAGTCCAGATGTGCTTCGGAAACTACTACTGATCTTCCAGGGAACGATCAAAGCGTAGACAGTTTGAGACATTACTCCCATGGAGAAAAGTAAGCATGGTGCCTGTTGTATTTAATCACAATGCAATTTATATGTTTCACCAACATTCTGAAGGTCCACAGATTATAGAATGCCTCCAGATGTATTTCGGAAACTACTACTGATCCTACAGGGAAATATCTAATCGTAGACAGCTTTAGACATTCCTCCCATGGAGAAACGTCCGCATGGTGCCAGTTGTATTCAATCCCGATGCAATTTATGTGTTTCATCAAAACTCTGAAGGTCCAACGATTACTGAATGCCTCCAGATGTGCTTTGGAAACTACTACTGGTTC
The DNA here is from genome assembly GCF_023897955.1 of Schistocerca gregaria. Lineage (NCBI taxonomy): Eukaryota > Metazoa > Arthropoda > Insecta > Orthoptera > Acrididae > Schistocerca > Schistocerca gregaria. Next base: position 178,755 of record NW_026062114.1, on the reverse strand, counting down.
TTCCAGGGAACGATCAAAGCGTAGACAGTTTGAGACATTACTCCCATGGAGAAAAGTACGCATGGCGCCTGTTGTATTCGATCCCGATGCAATTTCTGTGTTTCATCAACACTCTGAAGGTCCATAGATTAATGAATGCCTCGACATGTGTTTCGGAATCTACGACTGGTCTTCCAGGAATCGATCAAAGCGTTGACAGTTTGAGACATTACTCCCATGGAGTAAAGTCCGCATAGTGCCTGTTGTATTCTATCCCGATGCAATTTCTGTCTTTCATCAACACTCTGAAAGTCAACAGATTACAGAATACCTCCAGATGTGCTTCGGAAACAACTTTTGGTTTTCCAGGGAACGATCAAAGCGTAGACAGTTTGAGACAATACTCCCATGGAGAAAAGTCCGCATGGTGCCTGTTGTATTCAATGATGATGCAATTTCTGTGTTTCATCAACACTCTGAAGGTCCAAAGATTACTGAATGCCTCCAGATGTGCTTCGGTAACTGCTACTAGTCTTCCAGGGAACGATCAAAACGTAGACAGTTTGAGACATTACTCCCATGGAGAAAAGTAAGCATGTTGCCTGTTGTATTTAATCACAATGCAATTTCTTTGTTTCACCAACACTCTGAAGGTCCACACATTATAGAATGCCTCCAGATGTATTTCGGAAACCACTACTGATCCTACAGGGAAATATCTAAGCGTAGACAGAGTTGAGACATTACTCCCATGAAGAAACGTGGGTATGGAGGCTTTTGTATTCAATCCCGATGCAATTTCTGTGTTTCATCAGAACACTGAAGATCAATAGGTTACAGAATGAGTCCAGATTTGCTTCGGAAACTACTACTGGTCTTCCAGGGAACGATCAAAACGTAGACAGTTTGAGACATTACTCCCATGGTGAAAAGTCCGCATGGTGAATGTTGTATTCCATTTTGATGCAATTTCTGTGTTTCATCAACACTCTAAAGATCCACAGATAATAGAATGCCTCCAGATTTGCTTGGAAAACTACTACTGGTCTTCCAGGGAATGATCAAAGCGAAGACAGTTTGAGACATTACTCCCATGGAGAAAAGTCCGCATTGGTGCCTGTTGTATTCAATCTCGATGCAATTTCTGTGTTTCATCAACACTCTGAAGGTCGGAAGATTACAGCATGCCTCCAGATGTGCTTCGGAAACTACTACGAGTCTTCAAGGGAACGATCAAAGCGTAGACAGTTTGAGACATTACTCCCATGGAGAAAAGTAAGCATGGTGCCTGTTGTTTTCTAACCCGATGCAACTTCTGTGTTTCATCAACACTCTGAAGGTCCACCGGTTACAGAATGCCTCCAGTTGTGCTTTGGAAACTACTACTAGTCTTCCAGGGAACGATCAAAGCGTAGACAGTTTGAGACATTACTCCCATGGAGAAAAGTCCGCAATGGTGCCTTTTGTATTCAATCCCGATGCAATTTATTTGTTTCATAAACCTTCTGATAGTCCACAGATTACATAATGCCTCCAGATGTGCTTCGGAAACTACTACTGGTCCTCCAGGGAATGATCAAAGCGTAGACAGTTTGAGACATTACTCCCATGGAGAAAAGTCCGCATGGTGCCTGTTGAATTCAATCTCGATGCAATTTCTGTGTTTCATCAACGCTCTGAAGGTCCAAAGATAACTGAATGTCTCCAGATGGGCTCCGGAAACTACTACTAGTCCTAACTGGAAATATCTAAGCGTATCCAGTTTGAGACATTAATCCCATGAAGAAACGTGCGTATGGTGGTTTTTTATTCAATCCCTATGCAATTTCTGTGTTTCATCAACACAATGAAGGTCAACAGTTTACAGAATGAGTCCAGATGTGCTTCGGAAACTACTACTGGTCTTCCAGGGAACGATCCAAGCGGAGACAGTTTGAGACATTACTCCCATGGAGAAAAGTCCTCATGGGGAATGTTGTATTCAATCCCGAAGCAATTAATTTTTTTCATCAACACTCTGAAGGGCCACAGATTACATAATGCCTACAGATGTTCTTCGGAAACTACTACTGGTCCTCCAGGGAATGATCAAAGTGTAGACAGTTTGAGACATTACAACCATGGAGAAAAGTCCGCATTGGTGCCTGTTGTATTCAATCTCGATGCAATTTCTGTGTTTCATCAACACTCTGAAGGTCGGAAGATTACAGCATGCCTCCAGATGTGCTTCGGAAACTACTACGAGTCTTCCAGGGAACGATCAAAGCGTAGTTAGTTTGAGACATTACTCCCATTGAGAAAAGTGAGCATGGTGCCTGTTGTTTTCTAACCCGATGCAACTTCTGTGTTTCATCAACACTCTGAAGGTCCACCGGTTACAGAATGCCTCCAGTTGTGCTTTGGAAACTACTACTAGTCTTCCTGGGAACGATCAAAGCGTAGACAGTTTGAGCCATTACTCCCATGGAGAAAAGTCCGCATGTTGCCTTGTGTATTCAATCCCGATGCAATTTATTTGTTTCATAAAACTTCTGATAGTCCACAGATTACATAATGCCTCCAGATGTGCTTCGGAAACTACTACTGGTCCTCCAGGGAATGATCAAAGCGTAGACAGTTTGAGACATTACTACCATGGAGAAAAGTCCGCATGGTGCCTGTTGAATTCCATTTCGATGCAATTTCTGTGTTTCATCAACGCTCTGAAGGTCCAAAGATAACTGAATGCCTCCAGATGTGCTCCGGAAACATCTACTGGTCTCCCAGGAATCGATCAAAGCGTAGACAATTTGAGACATTACTCCCATGCAGAAACGTTCGCATGGTGCCTGTTGTATTCAATCATGATGCAATTTATTTGTTTCATCAACACTCTGAAGGTCCACAGATTACATAATGCCTCCAGATGTACTTTGGAAACTACTAATGGTCCTCCAGGAAATTATGAAAGCGTAGACAGTTTAAAACATTACTACCATGGAGAAAAGTCCGCATGGTGCCTGTTGAATTCAATCTCGATGCAATTTCTGTGTTTCATCAACGCTCTGAAGGTCCAAAGATAACTGAATGCCTCCAGATGTGCTCCGGAAACTACTACTAGTCAAAACTGGAAATATCTAAGCGTATCCAGTTTGAGACATTACTCCCATGAAGAAACGTGCGTATGGTGGCTTTTTTATTCAATCTCTATGTAATTTCTGTGTTTCATCAACACACTGAAGGTCAACAGTTTACAGAATGAGTCCAGATGTGCTTCGGAAACTACTACTGGTCTTCCAGGGAACGATCAAAACATAGACAGTTTGGGACATTACTCTCATGGAGAAAAGTCCGCATGGTGAATGTTGTATTCCATCTTGATGCAATTTCTGTGTTTCATCATCACTCTAAAGGTCGGAAGATTACAGCATGCCTCCGGATGTGCTTCGGAAACTACTACTGGCCTCCAAGGAATCAATCAAAGCGTAGACATTTTGAGACATTACTCCCATGGAGAAAAGTAAGCATGGTGCCTGTTGTATTCAAACCCGATGCAACTTCTGTGTTTCATCAACACTCTGAAGATCCACAGATTACATAATGCCTCCAGATGTGCTTCGGAAACTACTAATGGTCCTCCAGGAAAATTATCAAAGCGTAGACAGTTTGAGACATTACTCCCATGGAGAAAAGTCCGCATGGTGACTGTTGTATTCAATCTCGATGCAATTTCTTTGCTTCATAAACACTCTGAAGGTCCACAGATTACATAATGCCTCCAGATGTTATTCGGAAACTACTACTGGTCAACCAGGGAATGATCAACCAGTAGACAATTTGAGAGATTATTCCAATGGAGAAAAGTCCGAATGGTGCCTGTTGTATTCAATCTCAATGGAATTTCTGCTTTTCATCTACACTCTGAAGGTCCAAAGATTACTGAATGCCTCCAGATATGCTTCGGAAACCACTACTAGTCTTCCAGGGAACGATCAAAGCATAGACAGTTTGAGACATTACTCCCATGGAGAAATGTCCGCATGGTGACTGTTGTATTCAATCTCGATGCAATTTCTGTGTTTCATCATCACTCAGAAGATCCACAGATTACAGAGTGCCTCCAGATGTGCTTCGGAAACTACTACTGGTCCTACAGGGAAATATCTAAGCGTAGACAATTTGATACATTACTCCCATGAAGAAACGTGCGTATGGAAACTTTTGTATTCAATCCCGATGCCATTTCTTTGTTTCATCAACACACTGAGGGTCAACAGATTACAGAATGGGTCCAGATGTGCTTCGGAAACTACTACTGGTCTTCCAGGGAACGATCAAAGCATAGACAGTTTAAGACATTACTCTCATGGAGAAACGTCCGCATGGTGAATGTTATATTCAATCCCGATGCAATTCCTGTGTTTTATCAACCCTCTGAAGGTCCACTGATTACAGAATGCCTCAAGTTGTGCTTTGGAAACTACTACTGGACTTCCAGGGAACGATCAAAGAGTAGACAGTTTGAGACATTACTCCCATGAAGAAACGTAAGTATGGAGGCTTTTGTATTCAATACCTAAGCAATTTCTGTGTTTCATCAACACACTGAAGGTCAACAGATTACAGAATGGGTCCAGATATGCTTCGGAAACTACTAATGGTATACCAGGGAACGTTCAAAGCATAGACAGTTTGAGACATTACTCCCAGGGAGAAAAGTCCGCATGGTGAATGTTGATTCCATCACGATGCATTTTTTGTGTTTCATCAACACTCTGAAGGTCGAAAGGTTACAGAATTCCTCCAGATGGGCTTCGGAAACCACGACTAGTCTCCCAGGAATCGATCAAAGCGTAGACAATTTGAGACATTATTCCCATGGAGAAGATTCCGCATGGTGCCTGTTGTATTTAATCTCGATGTAATTTCAGTGATTCATCAACACTCTGAAGGTCCAAAGGCTACTGAATGCCTCCAGATGTGCTTTGGAAACTACTAGTGGTTCTTCCACGGAACGATCAAATCGTAGACAGTTTGAGACATTACTCCCATGGAGAAAAGTAAGTATGGTGCCTGTTGTATTTAATCACAATGCAATTTCTATGTTTCACCAACACTCTGAAGGTCCACAGATTACATAATGCCTCCAGATGTGCTTTGGAAACTACTACTGGTCCTATAGGGAAATATCTAAGCGTAGACAGTTTGAGACATTAATCCCATGAAGAAACGTGGGTACAGAGGCTTTTGTATTCAATCCCGATGCAATTTCTGTGTTTCATCAACACACTGAAGATCAACAGATTGCAGAATGAGTCCAGATGTGCTTCGGAAACTACTACTGGTCTTCCAGGGTGCGATCAAAGCATAGACAGATTGAGATATTACTCCCATGGAGAGAAGTCCGCATGGTGAATGTTTTATTCCATCTCGATGCAATTTCTGTGTTTCACCAACACTCTGAAGGTCCACAGATTATAGAATGCCTCCAGATTTGCTTTCCGAAACTACTACTGGTCTTCCAGGGAACGATCATTGCGTAGACAATTTGAGACATGACTCCCATCGAGAAAAGTCCGCATGGTGCCTGTTGTTTTCAATTGCGATGAAATTTCTATCTTCCATCAACGTTCTGAAGGTCCACAAATTACACAATGTCTCCAGATGTGCTTCGGAAACTACTACTGGTCCTACAGGGAAATATCTAAGCGTAGACAGTTTGAGACATTACTCCCATGAAGAAACGTGCGTATGGAGGCTTTTTTATTCAATCCCTATCCAATTTCTGTGTTTCATCAACACACTGAAGGTCAACAGATTACAGAATGAGTCCAGATGTGCTTCGGAAACTACTACTGGTCTTGCAGGGAACGATGAAAGCATATACAGTTTGAGATTTTTCTCCCATGGAGAAAAGTCCGCATAGTGAATGTTGTATACCATCTCGATGCAATTTCTGTGTTTCACCAACACTCAGAAGGTCCACAGATTATGGAATGCCTCCAGATTTGCTTCGGAAACTACTACTTGTTTTCCAGGGAACGATCATTGCGTGGGCAGTTTGAGACATGACTACAATGGAGAAAAGTCCGCATGGTGACTGTTATATTCAATCCCGATGCTATTTTTGTGTTTCATCAACACTCTGAAGGTCCACAGATTACAGAATGCCTCCAGATGTGCTTCGGAAACTACTACTGGTCTTCCTGGAACATATCAAAGCGTAGATAATTTGAGACGTTACTCCCATGATGAAAAGTCCGCATTGTGCATGTTGTATTCAACCACTATGCAATTTCTGTGTTTTATCAATACTCTGAAAGTCCACAGATTACAGAATGCCTCCAGATGTGCTTCGGAACCTACTACTGGTCTTCCAGGGATCGATCAAAGCGTAGAAAGTTTGAGACATTACTCCCATGGGGAAAAGTCTGCATGAATTCTCGGTTCCACAAAACCAATTACAGCAAAATAAGCATCTCCGGTTTAAAGACTATGAGAGTAGCCGACAGGGATTTTCCAAGCCCTTTATAGCTCCTAGGTCTCCGTGAGACACCCTATTGTAGTGCAGAAATGAAGCAGTTGCTGAAGTGAAGCACATCTTGTTCATCAAAGAGAACTACTGACGGATGTGTTATGGAAAAGTGTTCTTCTCCCCGTGTCCAGTGAAACTCTGTTGCGATCATGAGTAGCTGCCATCTACGATCACTGTTTGTAGGTAATGTCTAGTAAAGTCATCAGAAGATCGAAATCAGTTGCAAAACAATTTAGTAAAGATATCTGTATGGTTCGAAAGTTGGCAGTTGGCAATTAGCGCAAAGTTAAGAAAAGTGTGGGGTTATCCGCAAGAGTGCTACTAGAAATCCGTTAAACATCGGCTACACGATAAATCAAATCTAAAAGCCGTAATTTTAAATTAATACCTAAGAATTACAGTTACGAACTACTTAAGTGGAAAGAAGAGAGAGAAAATGATGCGGGGAAGACAAACCAAAGACTGCGTTTTTTTGGCGGAACAGTTAGAATATGTAACAGATCTACTGATGAGTCTAGCTACACTGTGCTTGTCCGTCTCCTTTCGAAGTACTGCTGCGCGGTGTGGGATTGTTACCAGATGGAATTAACGGAGTACATCGAGAAACTTCAAAGAAGCGCTGCTCGTTTTGTATTAATATGGAATAGGGGAGAGAGTGTCACTGCATGATACACAGTTAGGGGAGGACGTCATCAAAACGAAGGCGTTTTTCGTTGCGGCGGAAACTTCTCACGGATTTTCAGTCATTAACTTTCTTCTCCGAACGTGAAAATATTTTGTTAACGCTGACCTACATAGGGAGAAAAGATCATCATAGTAAAATAAGGGAAATAAGAGCTCGCACTGACAGATATACGTGTTAGTTATTCCACCACGCTGTTCGAGATTGGAATAATAGAGAATTATTGTGAAGGTGGTTCGATAAACCCTCTGCCAAGCACTTAAGTGTGATTTGCAGTCTACCCATGTAGATATAGATGTAGATAGTGGACGCTCATATCATTAAAAGTACCCCGTAACTCAACAGGAGGAAACGCATAAATCACTGCATGAAGGATTATAATTAGTGTGTTCATGATATGTTGAAATGTCTGTGTACAGTCGCTTGATAAGACTGTTGCCCTGTTTGATTCTGTTTGTCTGCAGTTGGTTCTACTAACCGTCCCAGAAGGACTGAGAAGTTTCAGTGATAATCTGACGTTAAGTGCAAGCAACTCGTTCTGCGCATCAGTATGTCAGTACCTTAAGTGATCCATCTATATTCCATGTGTAATCGAGACCCATATTTATAAAGTTCGTCCATTAGCCTATCTTGTGTGACCAGGTCTTTTTATGTGTCTTTTCAGGTTTGTCTTGCATTTGGTACTTGAGCTGCTTTTCGTCTGCTAGAAGCACAGGATAACCAATTTTGTACCGCTTACGTGGGCAAAGAGTTCTATAGGTGCTGTTCGACAGCTTCGTGGTTGTCAAGTTGGTATTGTCCGTTTCCCGTGTGGGCTTTCCATGCGCTCCGAGCCGAGCGGTGGCTGTCGGTGGATGTATGGCTCTGAGCGCTATGGGACGTAACTTCTGAGGTCATCAGTCCCCAAGAACTTAGAATTACTTAAACCTAACTAACCTAAGGACATCACACACATCCATGCCCGAGGCAGGATTCGAACCTGCAACCGTAGCAGTCGCGCGGTTCCGTACTGAACTCGGTGGATGTAGCTGTGCTCTTAAGTGAGCCCTCTCCTGCCAGTGATGAGATAGGTCGTAGCTTCAAACGCGGTCTTCATGCGTGGAGCCGTTCGGAAAAGCTCTTGCCCTGAATGAAGTGTTTCGATTACTTCTTGCTTTATATTGCTCTTAATAGGATGCTTGAGTCTATGATTTTGTCAGTGTCTGGAGTTTGCTTTGTTCCTTTCTACTATTGTTGTGTCAATGCGCTCTACGGGATATGGTAAGCCTGAGTTAATGTGCTTTAAAGCTTTGTGAATATGACAGAACTTGTGTTTTCGTGTATGTGCGATATTTCTTTTTATGTATTGTAGTTTATCGCATGTTCTATTTTCTGCTGTGATCTCGAGTTGTCTTTATTCTGTGAGCGTTGCGCTCTATTACTGAATCTCAATAGTTGGTCCGTGTTATTTTAACTGATAAGTTATGGGTGAATATTTGCGTTACTGCATTTCCGTGTTTTGTGGGAACGTGTAGCAGCTGCCTTTGTTTAATGGGGGCCATATGTTTCTCAAATCATTGGGGCCCTCCGCCTTGATGGTTTTATTATGAATTCGGTGTGATTCATGATCTATTCGTTCTTACAGTGGTGTACTCTCATTGATTTATACATTTAGCGATTTTCACTCACATCTGTTTGAAACAGTTGGATGTGCAACTCAGGTGACTTCTTTTCATGATGCTTGCGTGAATTCTCAGGTGGTGTATTTGCTGTAACAAGATGTTTCAATCGGTGTAAACCCCTTTGATGTTAGTGCATGCAGGCAATGCAGGTAATGTTCCTCTGAATTTCGTCGTTTTCGTGTGAAGCTTGATTGGATAACGGAAGTCATATGTTTCTGTTCCCTTTCCTCTCTTTTCCCTCACGTATGCATAGTTAAATTGCGCTATGTAATTTCTTCTTGCCAGATCAGATTAGTTTATTTCGTGTTCAGGCACAACTTAAGTATATCTACAGAATGTCCACCCATAATTCTTTGTGGCTATTTTTGAATAAATGTGTTTCATGAAAACTCAAATCGTGTGTCCTCTAACTACTTCAGAACGCACCAAATAGCTGCCAGACTTGCAACTCGATGCTCTTAACTGCTTCTTTCTTTGAAATATTAGCCTGATTTTTATATGCTGCACAAAAAGACAGTGATAACGAAGTACCCAGAGAGAGGAATGAGTAGAACTAATGTGCCAAATTCACAATCCATTGATTAATTATACAGGTTCATTTAACGATGTTATGTACTATGGTTAGATTTAGTATTGCATTAACTGCATGCAAATTTTTTTTTTTTTTCCGCTATTCTCAAACAACCTCTGTGCCGGTTGGTGAACTCACGAAGGGACTGAAGAGAAATTTAATGAGCCGAGGAAAGTGAATGAAAAGCTATTTGATGACTTAGAAGCTGCGAATCTTAAGCTCGAACGGAACGTGGAAAGTAAAGCGAATGACTTTAGAAGATGCTACGGGATGAAATAGCGATCGAGTTAGCGAAAACGTCGAGGGTCGTCGAGAAGCGTCTGTGAAGCTGAAAGCGAGCAGTTGCCGCTAAACAGAGTGCTCGAAGAACAGGAGAACAGGGTTATGGCGACGTTCGTGGCTGTCCCAAAGTGAACGCGTAGAGCTACTGTCACGAGCTGAGAGAGCGGCTGCCGGGCGTTTGGAAGCCACGAAGGGTCAGGCAGAGCAGAGAATCAGCGCGATACGTACTCTGTCTTTTGCTGCGCCCGAGTTCCTGCTCCAAAGACCTACCGAGAGCAGGGAGTTAACGTCGCAGAGACAGAGAGCACCAGTTCGGCCGCAGGCGGTGGCGATAAAGCAACAGACTGCCGGCTACTGTGATCAACACCCAGGTCTGGTCCAGAGGGGACGATACGTAGCTCGTGACTTGAAGAAACGTGTGGCTCACCTCAAAGCAGGTTGTCCCGAAATTGAAGTAGACAGTTCCTGCGAATTAGTATGCACAGAGGACATTCTTGGCAACCGGAATCAAATAATAACTGTATCCTTTTACCGACCTCCCAATTCAGATGATGTTGTTGTTGTCTTCAGTACTGAGACTGGTTTGATGCAGCTCTCCATGCTACTCTATCCTGTGCAAGCTGCTTCATCTCCCAGTACATACTGCAACCTACATCCTTCTGAATCTGCTTAGTGTACTCATCTCTCGGTCTCCCTCTACGATTTTTACCATCCACGCTGCCCTCAAATGCTAAATTTGTGATCCCTTGATGCCTCAAAACATGTCCTACCAACCGATCCCTTCTTCTAGTCAAGTTGTGCCACAAACTTCTCTTCTCCCCAATCCTATTCAATACCTCCTCATTAGTTACGTGATCTATCCACCTTATCTTCAGTATTCTTCTGTAGCACCACATTTCGAAAGCTTCTATTCTCTTCTTGTCCAAACTAGTAATCGTCCATGTTTCACTTCCATACATGGCTACACTCCAAACAAATACTTTCAGAAACGACTTCCTGATACATAAATCTATATTCGATGTTAACAAATTTCTCTTCTTCAGAAACGCTTTCCTTGCCATTGCCAGTCTACATTTTATATCCTCTCTACTTCGACCATCATCAGTTATTTTACTTCCTAAATAGCAAAACTCCTTTACTACTTTAAGTGTCTCATTTCCTAATCTAATTCCCTCAGCATCACCCGATTTAATTTGACTACATTCCATTATCCTCGTTTTGCTTTTGTTAATGTTCGTATTATATCCTCCTTTCAAGACACTGTCCATTCCGTTCAACTGCTCTTCCAAGTCCTTTGCCGTCTCTGACAGAATTACAATGTCATCGGCGAACCTCAAAGTTTTTACTTCGTCTCCATGAATTTTAATACCTACTCAGAATTTTTCTTTTGTTTCCCTTACTGCTTGCTCAATATACAAATTAAATAACATCGGGGAGAGGCTACAACCCTGTCTCACTCCTTTCCCAACCACTGCTTCCCTTTCATGCCCCTCGACTCTTATTACTGCCATCTGGTTCCTGTACAAATTATAAATAGCCTTTCGCTCCCTGTATTTTACCCCTACCACCTTTAGAATTTGAAAAAGAGTATTCCAGTCAACATTGTCAAAAGCTTTCTCTAAGTCTACAAATGCTAGAAACGTAGGTTTGCCTTTTCTTAATCTTTCTTCTAAGATAAGTCGTAAGGTCAGCAATGCCTCACGTGTTCCAACATACAGTAGCTGAAAGGTTCAAAGACGAGTTGAGTTTAATTTCAAACGCGTACCCGACTCATACAAATATAGTTCGTGGTGCCTTTAATCTATCCTCGACATGTTAGTGAAAATACATGTTTAATTCCGGAGGTACGCATAAAACATCATCCGAAATTTTGCTAAACGCTTTCTCCGACAACTATTTCGAGCAGTTACTTCATGAATAGTAAAAGGTTGTGAAAACCGCGCTTTACCTGTTAACACGGAATAATCCTGAACTAGTAACGAGGATTAAAACGGATACTGGTATTATTGAACGTACCCGGACCCCCAAGTCCTCCACAAATAAACGAAATATATACCTGTTCAAAAAAGCACATAAAAATTCACATAACATCTTCCTCCACTCCTTCCACATTAATAATTTCACTGCAGACCAGATCTGACTTGAATGCAAAGAAATAGTATCGGCGGCAATTCAGAGATTTACACCAAATAAATTAACAAACGACGCAGTTCATCCTCATTGGTACGCAAAACGCGTCAAAACACTGTTGCAGAAACAACGAAACAAACATACCAAATTTAAACGGAAACAAAATCTCCAACATTGGCGATCTTTTAAAGAGACTTGAAATTTAGCGCTGACCTCAATGCGACATGCTTATAATAGTTTTCACAACGAAACTTTATCTCCAAACCTGGCAGAAAATTCAGACAGATTCTGTTCGTATGTGAAGTATGCTAGCGGCAAGACACAATCAATGCCTTCTCTGCGCGATAGCAATGGAGATACTATCGAAGACAGTGCTGACAAAACAGAGCTACTAAACACAGTTATCCGAAATGCCTTCACAAAGGAACACGAAGTAAATATTCAAGAATTCGAAACAAGATCAGGTGCCAACATGAGTAACGTCGAAGTAGATATCCTTGGAGTAGTGAAGCAACTTGAATTACTTAAAAAACGCATGTCTTCTGGCCCAGAGTGTATACCAATTAGGTTCCTATCAGAATTTGGTGGTGCAAGTCATCGAGTAAAACAGAAGTGATTCCTGGCGTTCTCCAGGGTCCTTTGCTGTTCCTCATCTCTATAAACGATTTGGGAGACAATCTGAGCATCCGTCTTTGATTGTTTGCAGATGACCCTGTCGTTTATCGGCTAATAAAGTCATCAGAAGATCAAAACAAATTGCAAAGCCATTTAGAAAAGGTATCTGGATGGTGCGAAAATTGGCAATTGACCCTAAATAACGGAAAGTGTGAGGTCATCCACATGAGTGCTAAACGTAATCCGTTAAACTTCGGTTACACAATAAATCGGAAAAATCTAAAGGTCGTAAATACCTAGGAATTATTATTACGAACAACTTAAATTGTAAGTCACACACAGAGTATGTTCTGGGGAAGGCTAACCCAAGACTGCATCTTACTGGCAGGAGACTTAGGAAGTGTAATAATCTGCTAAGGAGACTGCCTACACTATGCTTGTCCGTTATCTTTTAGAATACTGCTGTGCGGTGTGGGATCCTTACCACATAGGACTGACGGGGTGCATCGAAAAAGTGTATTATCACGATATAGGGGAGAGAGTGTGACTGAAATGTTGGAGGCTTTGGGATGGAGATCATTAAAACAAAGGCGTTTTTCGTTGCAGAGGAAGCTTCCTACGAAATTTCAATCACCAGCGTTCTCCTCCGAATGCTAAAATATTCTGCTGACGGAGACCAACATAGGGAGAAACGATCAACATAATAAAATAACGGAAACCAGACCTCGCATTGAAAGATATATATGTTCGTTTCTTCTGCGCTCTATACGAGATTGGAATAATAGGGAATTGTGAAGGTTGTTCGATGAAATGGCTCAAATGGCTCTGAGCACTATGGGACTCAACTTCTGAGGTCATCAGTCCCCTAGAACTTAGAACTACTTAAACCTAACTAACCTAAGGACATCGCACACATCCATGCCCGAGGCAGGATTCGAACCTGCAACCGTAACGGTCGAGCGGGGTTCGATGAACCCTCTGCCAGCCACTTAAATATAATTTGCAGAGTATCCATGTAAATGTAGATGTATAGGGGCTGATGGAGTTGAAGCCTCAGGGAATAAAGTGCAAAGAGGGTCTCGGAACGCGAGGATAAGTGCGATTACAGGGAAAGCAATGTTGCGGGAGGCTTTCGCGGCGGAGGACAGACCTTCGCGAGAGAAAGGCAAAGTTTCTGTTTTAAGCATTTCCTTTCACTACGTGAGTTTCAGTTGTTCCTGAACTCGGTTAACTGAATTCACCCTATGCCTGGTCGGAACTGTTCGAATTTGTGCTTTCCCCAGTGTGGCCCAGCACACACTACTGGATTCGTGCGTTGTTTCTTAGCAGGGGAACCTGCCATGCCAATGAGGACCAGATCGCGGCGTTGTGCGACAGTAAGGGAATTTCGGCAGGCTTTCCTTTCAGCGCCGGGCGGAGTAGCCATGAGGTTTGAGGCGCATTTCACGGATTGAGAGTCCTTCCTGCCGGAGGTTCGAGTCCTGTCTCTTGCATGGGTTATGTGTTGTTCTTAGTTGGGGTTAATGTAAGTGATGATCTCAGCAATTTGGTACTTTAGGAATTCACTCACACACATTCCTTTCAGCCTACTGGTCGGAGGCTGCACGAGCCCACACAACATTATCGTAATACTCTTCTTTAAATATTCTGGATTTACGAGCGCCGCCCGTTTGCTCGAACACATGGTACAGGCTAATCATTTTTGTTTTATACGTTCGGAGAAGCAGAGCTGATCAGTATTTGCCTGACTATAATGCCAACCCACATGTGTCACATCATCCCAGCTGCCAAATGCAGCCGGCCGGTGTGGCCATGAGGTTCTAGGCGCTTCAGTGTGATGTCATTTGGTTAGTTAGGTTGAAGTAGTTCTAAGTTATAGGGGACTGATACCTCATCGTTTTGCAAAATGAAAGGATGATTTGGAAGCATTTAAAGCGGTGCAATAAGAGTTCGAGTACGATTTGGGGGAGTATGTGTCTAAGTATACGATCTAGTCACGCGGTGCGCAAACGCACGATTCCAGTTGCGGGCGCAGTCGAAAACCTAGACCAGAGTGACTGACCGTACGCGGCCACCCTAGTTCCTTTGGGAACAACTGGGGAATAGAAAAACGTAGGGTAAATCAGTACAGGAATGAAGGGGCACACGTACGCGGTCACGAGAACCCTGGAAGCAGTGGGATCAAAAACCATTTTTATGCGTTTCTGTCTGTAAAATATCTGGGAGTGTGCGTGCGGAACGATTTGAAGTGGAATGATCATATAAAATTAATTGTTGGTAAGGCGGGCACCGGGTTGAGATTCATTGGGAGAGTCCTTAGAAAATGTAGTGCATCAACAAAGGAGGTGGCTTACAAAACACTCGTTCGACCTATACTTGAGTATTGCTCATCAGTGTGGGATCCGTACCAGATTGGGTTGACGGAGGAGATAGAGAAGATCCGAAGAAGAGCGGCGCGTTTCGTCACATGGTTATTAAGCGTGATAGCGTTACGGAGATGTTTAGCAAACTCAAGTGGCAGACTCTGCAAGAGAGGCGCTGTGCATCACGGTGTAGCTTGCTGTCCAGGTTTTGAGAGGGTGCGTTTCTGGATGAGGTATCGAATATATTGCTTCCCCCCGCTTATACCTCCCGAGGAGATCACGAATGTAAAATTAGATTCGAGCGCGCACGGAGGCTTTCCGGCAGTCTTTCTTCCCGCGAACCGTACGCGACTGGAACAGAAAAGGGAGGTAATGAGAGTGGCACGTAAAGTGCCCTCCGCCACACACCGTTGGGTGGCTTGTGCCGTATAAATGTAGATGTAGTAGCGACAACAACGGGCGGTCGTAGTGAGACCGATTACGGGGCTGGGATCAGCTGAGTGGTGATACCAATAACGGGTGGCGGTGATTTGGGAACAACTGGGGAATAGAAAAAAATAGGGCAAATCAGTACAGGAATGAAGAGACACGCGAACGCAATCACAAAACCCTGGAAGCAGTGGGATCAGAAACCACTTTAATGCCTTTCTGTCTGTTTTAATTATTCGGGAGCTGACCGTTTGGTTTTAAACTTTGTTTTCTGCGTTTAATTTGATTGGGAAACCGTTGAGATTGAACTTAACATATACATGGATGGACATGAGAAATGAAAGGTGTAAGTAGGCTGTTTAGGTTTTTATGTTGGTAACGCCACATAGCGCTCTGTATGAAAATCACTGATTATGCTGTGTGCAGTCTGTGGCTGGTTGGCATTGTTGAAATATTCGCTAATGTAGTGTTGGGCAGTTGGATGTGAACAGCGCTTAGCGTAGCGCAGTTGGAGGTGAGCCGCCAGCAGTGTTGGATGTGGGGAGAGAGATGACAGAGTTTTGAGAGCGGATGATCTGGACGTGTGTCCATCAGAGTAAATTTGTAGGACTTGATTTCTAGTTAGTGCCTTCAATAGTTAGAATCTTTTAAGTAGCTGGCAGTACTGGCGCTCGCTATATTGCAGTAGTTCGAGTAAGGAAGATTTTTATGAGGTTAGTGATTCGTGAAAGGTATAGGTTATTGTTAGTCGAGGCCATTCTTTTGTAGGGATTTTATAAGTCAGATTGCGTTGCGCTAAAATATTGTGAGTCCGTTTAGTGATGATCAGAGTAAGTAAAGAGAAATGTCTGAGTACGTTGAGTTTTGCTCAGCTGTTTGAAAATCAAATAACGTAAAGGAGATTATCAGCACAATCATTCATAAATTTTTCTAAAGGGAGTTTTCAAAGGTTGCAATGAATTTTTTATCTGTGATTATTACTTTAGGTATGAAATATTCAATTGCAGATTAATAAAAACGAATTTCTTTGAATGTTCCCAAAATAATGATTCAAGTTTAATTTTTATTCAAGGACTACTGCTGTTTGTACAAGAATGAAAATATTATTTTCCATCGAACTTAGCAAAGATTTTCACGTTGCACTGGATTTTTGTTTACTGGATATAGCCCGACTAGCTTTGAAGCATAAGACTATCTTTACTTTATGAATTCTTTTTTATATTTGTAAGCTCTCCTGAAGAATTATCCACTTTTAAATACACTTCACGATATGTTCCTAATTTTGAATGAAAATTTAAAAGAGCTGCAGCTTGTATCCACCTGTGAATGCACAAGATAAAATCTACTATCTCTTTGTATTCTGCGTATGGAATGCTGTGAAAAGAAACACTTTTTTATTTTCGTTCACCTCTACCTGTACCCTTTTTAGGATGTGGTCGTTATTGCGATGGTATATTTTAATCTGCCGCTGTTCCAGAATGCTCGCTCACGGCGCAGCTCCGTACTGCCAGCGATATCCAATAAAATGCTGGAAATTATAAAATAAAATGGGTAATGTCCGGTGCGAACTTTGCAGTAATTGTGACAAACAGATTTTACTAGATAAATATATTTTAACAGAAACAATTAAAATCTTTACACACCGTTTACAATCCCAGCTACAAATGGCGTCGATCATCGACTTATGACAAATGAAGACTACGTAATAGCCTAATGCAACGTTGCGGGTTCCTCTCCCATTTAGTCTGTGCAGAAGGCAAGCGATTCTACTACAATAAATTGCCAATTTATATCTTACCTAATTTTTGTACAGTCTTTGTCGTTTTTGATAACATATCCTTTCTTCTGTAGCGGTTTTCACATCCTCCGCCACAGATAGTATTTAACAGTCTTTGAATAATCATTTATAATAGCAAAATTCATAATTTTCTTTTAAATGTCCTTTTGAAATACAATTAACAGAAACACATATAAATTATTTGTTGCAATGAACATTATACATCGAAATGTTCTTTTAACTTTCAATTTGGATGCGTGCTGCCAGAAAACGTTACACCACGAAAGCAGAGACTGCTCATGAGGGGACCGTGAGCAGAATAGGAATGCCTTGGCGGGACCACCACAGTTGGAGAAAATCGAACCCGCTGATCCACAACATAATCCACTTAACGACAATGAGTGGCGGGAACTCTCGCGACAGAATGGTGCGGAACAGGACGGATCTCTGAGCAAGGTAAGTGCGAATGTTCTACACGTGGAAAAATCCAGCACACGGGACGATTTGTGACAGTAGACTGCAGGCAGTAAGGTTTCAGCTTTTATGCCAGATATCACCACCTCTATTAGAATATCAGCACCCAGAACGCACTTGAGCTGCATCTGCCTGTGTTCGATTACAGGTGAGGCAGCGTTTCGTAATTATGTGTGGCTACAGAGGCAGCGTGCAATATTTCTGCAAGGGACTTCTGTCGACTTTTTGAGTACACGCCACACGGAGATGATGCTCTGTACTGGGTGAAACGAGGTCCGACACGATGCTACGACGTGCTCCGTGACTTTTGCCACTTCAGTGTATAAATGTACCGGATGTCTCTCTTAAAAGTCTTCAGGCACATTTCTTCTGGCTTTTCAGTAGATATTTTAAATGTGTAGATGCAGTCAGTCCAAACGTGTACTGGTCATCACGTCGAAGGAAAGCTTCGGTTTGTTTCCGTTACACGCGAAATGCTTTTTGAAGCGGAATTTTACATTCTCATTCGATAGAGCGGCCCGAGATGAGTCCAGCTTGGTATTCGTTTTAGCGATACGTATTAGCAGGAAAACTAGAAAACGGAGAGCGGCGGTAGCAATCAATTTGGGCCAGGGCCTTGTTGTCGCTGTTAGAGTATCGGTTATTCTTAGAGTTTTCCCGCTCCTGTTAATACAAATGGATGAAGCGAAAAACGTTGTAGACTAGTTTGTGGCCCGTCCATCCGAATGGGTACGTGAAATTCCGCTTTGAAAATAAATTAAATTTTTTTTTACCGGGAACAAACCGACGCTTTGCGGTTACAGTGGCACATCATGACAGGCGTAATGAACAGTATTAATTTCGACTGACTCCACCTACACATTCCAAACACGAAATTGAAAATATCTGTCGGAACACCAGAGCAAATGCGCCTGAAGACTCTTGGGTGGAATACCTACACAGAATATTGAAGAAATAGTGGCAAATATTTTGATAGGTGATACCAACCACAAGAACAAGAAAAAAAATACCTTGAACGTGGGTCTGGAAATGCATCCTTTGTGAGATCTCTACACTTGTCCATAGTGGCTGAAGACGTTCGGGTGTGAATATGTCCGCCTGACACGCAAGGCAGATATTAAATAAACAAATGATGTATGGCCACAGGTGCTGCCCCCATGATCCGTGAATCGAGCGAGGTGACGCAGTGGCTTGCACACTGGACTCGCATTCGGGAGGACGACGGTTCAATCCCGCGTCCGTCCATCCTGATTTAGGTTTTCCGTGGTTTCCCTAAATCACTCCAGGCAAATGCCGGGATGGTTCCTTTGAAAGGGCACGGCCGATTTTCTTCCCCGTCCTTCCCTAATCCGATGAGACCGATGACCTCACTGTCAGCTCTCCTTCCCCAAACAACCGAACCCCAACCCACGATCCGTCAATAGCGTTCACTACTGTACGTGCCTTTCCGTATTGACGTACTCCAGTGTACACAAGTCTGAGCACTGGGTAATCTACAGGCAGTTGTGTTGCATGTACTATAGTTTTAGCGTTGTTAGTGTGTGTTATTTTGTAGTAAATTGCTTCTAACAATAAGTATGTATCGCATTTATTTATTCAGAGTATGGCATTTAAGTACATTTCAGAATTGCATCACGTTATTCTACATTACATGTGTTCACAGACAAACATCTAGTCCCTGTAAGTCATATCGCAATGTTTACTGTCACTGTGATATTTGTAATGCACTGTGCACGAATGGGTTGGTAAATTTTCCATTTCTCTTCTGCTTGTTAACAATGGAAGCGTACTACCCCTAAAGTGAGATGGCGGATATAATTATCTGCTACGGGTTAGCAGTTGGAAATAGCCCGTAAGCACGTTCCCACTACGCAGGAAAATACCCACGTTGCAGAGTACCATGCGATAAGTTGTTGACCCAAAGTTTTCGGCTTCTTAAGGACACGGATTTTCTAGCTTCCAAAAGACGAATAGTGGACGGAATGAGTCAGTTCACACACCTCAGATGCAGGAGGACATACCAGATTTGCTGGACGAAAGACGTGCAACAGCAGTGTGGAGATTTGGCGATTGACACCAACAGAAGGCATAAGTCATCCTGTTGTCCGGCTGGTACTGCTTGAGCTATTGCTGTATCCGTAACACCTTCAACACATCCAGGCACTAATGCCAGAGGACCACGATAGCCAAATATAGTTGTGTCATTGGCCCATACAGAAGCGTGCTGCAGGTCCACTGTTTTCGACGAAGAATTTATTTCTCTGATCCTGTGCGGTTCACAAAGGGTCGTGCTGTGAACTTCCATACTCAGCACGTGTGGGCTTATGAAAACCCATATGCTGCTGTACAAGGAGTACATCAACCTCATTTCTCCGTCAACTAATGGATAGACATTCTTGGTGATAAGTTACTAGGGCCATACATCCTACTCCAAACATTTAATGGAGCTCATTATCGTCAACTTCTTGTTAACATTTTGCTTACCTTGTCGGAGGAGGTACCACATCAGTAAAGACTACCGATGTGGTTTATGCATTATGTCACATTTCATCTGCAATGTGTGGAATATCGGATGCTGACGCTTCATGTCTTTTGGAATGGTTGGGGCGGAGGGGGCACACCTTGGTCCCCTGTTCCCTCGACTTCAGTCCTCTGTAGTTTTGGTTATGGGAACAGTTCAAGGCGTTAGTCTTGCAGTACCACATGTATGTGAAATTAGAAATCGTTACCAGAGTCGGAGACTATTTAGACTCTGACAAATCCCTTTAGATACAGTTTTGATATACATAATACAATGGAAATATGCTACTTAAAATTTGGCCCTTACATGAGGTCCTAGGGTGAACAATTTGTATAAAATTACTTAATAACTGTATTTTAAAAACAATTATTAATGCAAATCAAATGAAAGGAACACTAAATTCTTTAAATGAAATTCAAGTAAAAAATGAACTGGTGATTTATTGCAAAAAGTCTTCTTAGTACACAAGAAAACCAATAGACTAACTGTCTATCATGTTAGACTAATATTGACAATCAGCAAAATCATAATGTCCAGGGAAGGATAATGTGTTCATGCTGCACATTCCCTCCACGATGTTGAGGGGAAATAAATAAAAAAATTAAATTTATTGGTTTTTTGTAAAGAGGAAAAATTGTGGACATGGAATTGTAACTTCAGAATTTTTGAAAGGCCTTTCTTTTTTTACGGGCTGTATTGACCAGCTTGAATGCGGACAAATTCAGTGCTGCGTGAAATATGCCTGTAATATAATTTACCATTCCGATTAATTACATTTTTGAATTCTACGTCACTGTTGATTTAATCAGAGTTCTCACCTTAGACGTAGAATTAGTCCTTCTGCCACAATATTAATTCATTAGTCGCCCTCGATGTTCTTCTCTTTGTTGACCGTGTGTACCTTCCTAAGTCGGCATCGGTTCACTTCACGTAGACGGTGGAAACCAAGGAAATACAACATGGCTGCCTTTCCGCACAGTCCGAAATTACGTCCGTCCTCCACAAGGCAACAATCGAAAGTGTCTCTTAGCTCCTTCTTGGAGTATGAAACAAAAGCGAATCCAATATGAACATTACAGAGATTATATTCTACATCCCTCTCCATTTGATCTTTGGCGCAGCCTTTAAGGTGTTGTATGTCTCTGCGTCGGAATGTGTCATTACAATGTGAATAAACCCTACGAATCTGAATTTTACTATGTAGTGGTTCCTTGTCGGGACTAAAATGAAAAGAACCTTTCTTCGTATCTGGAATCTTACGGTACTGCGGTGGTGTACAACTATAAAATGGTAAGCTCCCAGACGAATTGGTGCCGCTACAGTGTGCTCACCAATCACTAGCCATCTCGATCTACATCCAAATCTACATCGATACTCTGCTAATTACGTTGAAGTGCCTGGCAGAGGGTTCTTCGGACCACCTTCAAAATTCTCTATTCTCCAAATGTCGTATAGTGCGCGGAAATAACAAACACCTACATCTTTTTCGTACGAGCTCTTCAAATGGTTCAAATGGCTCTAAGCTCTATGGGACTTTACATCTGAGGTCATCAGTCCCCTAGACTTAGAATTACTTAAACATTAACGAACCTAACCACACACACATCCATACCCACGGCAGAATTCGAACCTGCGACCGTAGCAGAAGCGCCGTTCCACACCGAAGCGCCTAGAACCGGTTGGCCACAGCGACCGGCTGTACGAGCTCTGACTTCCCTTATTTTATCATAGTGATCGTTTCTTCCTATCTAGATCGGCGTCAACAAAATATTTTCAAATTCAGAGGAGAAAGCTGGTGACTGGAATTTCGTGAGAAGATTGCTCCGCAACGAAAAATGCCTGTGTTTTAATGATCTCCATCACAAATCCTCCATCATTTCAGTGACACTCTCCCCCCTATTTCGCGATGATGCAAAACATGCTACCATCTTTGCACTTTTTCGATGTACCTGCTAATAAAACGTAGTGTTGGGTTAGCCTTCCCCACATGATTTTCTGTGTGTTCCTTACAATTTAAGTTGTTCGTAATTGTAATTACTAGGTATTTAGTTGAATGTATGGCCTTTAGATTTGACTGATTTATCGTGTGACGGAAGTTTAACGGATTACTTTTAGCACTCATGTGGATGACCTCACACTTTTCGTTATTTATGGTCGTTGCAATTTGTTTGCCGGCCGGTGTGGCCGTGCAGTTCTAGGCGCTACAGTCTGGAACCACGTGACCGCTACGATCGCAGGTTCGAATCCTGCCTCGGGCATGGATATGTGTGATGTCCGTAAGATAGTTAGGTTTAAGTAGTTCTAAGTTATAGGGGACTGATGACCACAGATGTTAAGTCCCATAGTGCTCAGAGCCATTTATCTATTTCTTTGCAATGTGTTTTGATCTTCTGATGACTTTATTAGTCGATAACCGACAGCGTCATCTGCAAACAACCTAAGCGACTGCTCAGATTGTCTCGCAAATCGTTTATACGGATAAGGAACAGCAAAGGGCCTGTAACACTAAGATGTGCGTCAACACGAGATCTGCGCCCCCATGGAACTTGTGGACCGAGCTAAGTTGTCGGGACGACTTCCCAGTGCAGAACACTAGAATGATCGCCCCCCCCCCCCCCGCCCCCCCTCAGCGATCGAGCACGAGAAGTCTCCTCTACGACGATCGACCCAAGAGTGTTCGATCATCCACATCCAACTCCTCAGTTTGGGCCGTCATGGCAACAAGCATATCAGGTAAAACGTTATGTACTTCTGTCCAATGACAGCAGACGAATCAGAGCCTTGTATAAACAACTCAGAATTTCCAACAAGCCAAGCAAACGCCGCTGGAACCCCACCAGGTCAGGTTCACACAGCAGCAGGCCGCTCCTCGTCAAGAACTGGTCAGTTCTCTCCAGATGTTACCGGGTAAGACACTCAGCGTCAAATTCTGAGCTTCCTGGGGTCGTGACTCGGGACGTCACTATGTGTGCCACTGGATGTCAGACTCGGGAAAACTTTCTTCTTCAAGGCGTGAAAATGACTGTAATGCGTGAGTTATTGCTGGATTTGTTATGCGCTCTGTATGTGCTTTCATCCTGCTCAGACAGCAGCTGGTATAGATTTTACGCTTGTGAGCGTATATATACGTTGTTATGTGGCTAGCGGAGCTTGTGGACTGGCCCTGTTCGATTTCCTTTACGTACATTTATGTAATTCGAAAATCTGTGCCCAGACATCAGTTTACTAAAACAACGTGACAATTTTAAAAAACTCAAAAATGTCAATTCTAAAAAAAGGGAGATATTTTTCCGGCTCACTTAAATACAAATCTATTCGTAAGTATTTGAGTTTCATATTGAAACAGTGTCGAGGTTAGAACCTCATTTTCAGCAGTTTCTTTAATTGTATTAATATTGTATCTTTTTGTCAACTGGTAATACTGAATTATAATATTCTAATGAAAATACGATTTTATTTGAGTCAAATCAAATAAATTAAAATTTGATTCAGACATGTGAAATGACTTGTCTATACTAATAAAGTTCCCAGAAAGAATTTCACTCTGCAGCAGAGAGTGTGCTGCGATGAAACGTCCTCTCAGAACTAGAATAATCTGCCAGAAGGTTCCATCAGTAATACTGGTGCGTTTTATATGTTCGTTTCTCCATGTAATGGAAAAAAAAGAAATACTCGACATTCACAGTGACTAGAGTATGTACAAAAAGGGCAATCAATACACATTTGCAGTTGACCAGCAGATCGTTCTGCAGATACAGTCTATCCTTTTGAATTTTTAAGTACTATAATCTATTTCAGTGAAGGATGCTTATCACGATATTTATTTGCTCTTTCACTTTATTCACATGAACTCTGAGAGTTTTATGTGACTATATTATTTTGTTTCTGCAAACATAATTCGTTCCACCAAAATAGCTGGAAACCCCACAGCAGATCAGTTCCAGTCATTCCACGAGTAAGGAGGTACAAGGCTTGTCTTGTCTGTAATTCTACCATGCCTAGACGGTCAATACCGTATTCTATCGCGTCCGCATTGTTACTTTGTGCCAAGAAGGACTCTCAGCAAGGGAAGGGTTCAGGCGTCTCGGAGTGAACCAAAGCTATGTTGTTCGGGTATGGAGGAGATACACAGAGAGAGAGGAAATGTCGATGACATGCCTCGTTCAAACCGCCCAAGGACTACTACTGCAGTGGATGACCGCATCCTACGGATTATGGCTCGGAGGAACTCTGACAGCAACGCCACCATGTTGAATAATGCTTTTCGTGCAGCCACAGGACGTCTTGTTACGACTCAAACTTTGCGCAATAGGCTGCATAATGCGCAACTTCACTTCCGACGTCCATGGCGAGGTCGACCTTTGCAACCACGACATTTTGCAGCACCGTACAGGTGGGCCCAACAACACGCAGAATGGACCGCTAAGGATTGGCATCACGTTCTATCCACCGATGAGTGTCGAATATGCCTTCAACCAGACAATCGTCGGAGACGTGTTTGGAGGCAACCCGGTCAGGATGAATGCCTCAAGATACACTGTCCAGCGAGTGCAGCAAGGTGGAGGTTCCCTTCTCTTTTGGGGTGGCATTATGGAGGGCGGACGTACGCCGCTGGTGGTCATGGAAGGCGCCGTAACGGCTGTACGATACGTGAATACCACCTTCCGACCGATAGTACAACCATGTCGGCAGCATATTGGCGAGGCATTCGTCTTCATGGACGACAGTTCGCGCCCCCATCGTGCACATCCTGTGAATGACTTCCTCCAGGATAACGACATCGCTCGACTAGGGTGGCCAGCACCTTCTCCAGACATGAACGCTATAGAACATGTCTGCGATAGATTGAAAAGGGCTGTTTATGGAAGACGTGACGCACCAAACCTCTCAGGGATCTACGCCCAATCGCCGTAGAGAAGTGGGACAATCTTGACCAACAGTGCCTTGATGAACTTATGGCTAAAATGCCACGACGAATACAGGCACGAATCAATGCAATAGGACGTGCTACTGGCTATTAGAGGGAGAGGTGTGTACAGCAATGTTGACCACCACCTCCGAAGGTGTCCCTGTATGGTGGTACAAGATGCAATGCCTGACTTTCATTAGCAATAAAAAGGGTGCAAAGGATATTCATGTTGATCTCAATTCCAATTTTGTGTACAGGTTCCGGAGTTCTTGGAGACGAGGTGATGCGAAACTTTTTTGATGTATGTACATTTTTACTATGTCTGTACAGAACTGTATACACTGTTATCGTAAATAGCTCTAGGGAGGTGCATTATAGAATCAGTAAGCGTACAATACTTCAAAACTCGTTTACTACCTCATTTTCCGCAATTTGATCTTACGTTCTTGCCTCAGTGTCAGAGGTACAACAACAGATTTTGCGCTTGACTGTCATCCATTCGTATGTGCCGCTACATTTTTGGAGAGAAACCCGGTTGCCGCACAGTCGCAGCGTTGGCCTCCCTCTCTCTCTCTCTCCCTCTCTGGTGCCGACTCGCTGAGTGTGACACCTAGCGGCAGCACTGGGTACCTTTGGCGCGACGTCGCGAGTCACAATCCCAGAAAGCTAAGGAATTAACGCCGGGTCTTGAGACTCAGACCTACTAGCCGCCAGTAGCGCACGCAACACCGAAGATCCCACCCTCCTCCAAACGGCGCGTGACCCCTGCTCGCCCCAATGTAGCTGCCCTGCCGCACTTATAACCGGGGACTCAATGCTTTGAGCGGTGAGCTGGCTGTCCCTCCCTTATTCCCATTGTTGTGTGCCTCGGACGTTCTTCAACTCCTGGGGAAACAAACTCCGAGTTTCCCACGAATTCTCTCAGCTGAAGTGACGTAAGTTAAGACACACAACCTCTGGAATTTTTATCAGGCACAATAGTGAAAATCAAGTATAGTAATGAGAGTTTAATAAAGTGATGAGATCGTGTTCCAGCATTTCTCCGTCATAAGGAGCGGATGGTGTTAGTTTATCAATGGATGGATGCAACCCAGATGGCTTGTAACATTTCAGCCGACGCCACGCCGGTCAACGATACCCAGACACTACAGGATCGCGTCTTCGACGCAACAACAAGCAAGCGTATTTCGGAGAGTGCGTGATCTCTTAAGCTGAGGATCAGAGCGATACATTGCCATTGGAGGAACGTCACGTTGAGCACCTCATATGAGAAATGTCATTAACGGATATCAGGATGGACGGCTCCTATGGACAAGTGTGCAGATCACAGAAAGTATGCGTTTCCCGATCCACGAGTAATGGTTTTTTTTTTCCTTGTTTTGATGGACAGCCCCACCTCGAAATATTCGACACTTTGCGCTACAGGTTAAAAGAAGAGTGACGAATATAAGATGCCTTCAATATTTATTAACGTTGTGGGTGGTTCTCTTTATTTATGCTAACTTTTTTCCACCCTACGTCTAGATTTGGTTTTGTTCCCTGCATATAAAATTATATGCAAGCGTTTCTATCGCACCAGAAAGGATGGAGGAGGTTTGATGTAAGATCTATTCGTGGTTTCTCCTTTATCGAAATCGTTTCCCATAAGAATCCAAGCTACATCGTTAGCCTCGTGGCTATTGAGGTTGATCCACAAAAAAGGGTAGTACTAATAGTTCAATCCAGAACGGTTTAGGTAGCCTTTCGGTAGTTGGGTATAGCTGTGTGGTTAGTATTCGAACAGACATCCGAAGTAGTGTGGCGGTAATGCTTCAATCTGTCCGAAGAACAGTTCCAGCTTTATAAATGTAGCCAGAAGTGTATCGTGGGTAATGGAGTTGTTCATGAAGACCGATTAAAGTATTTTCCTAATATATTTTGTTGCCCTTATTTTATAAAATCATTTGGTGGCTTTCTAAGAGGTACTTTGTGTTAGGAGTACAAAACGTAAATAAAATTACATTTTCATACGTTTTACTTCAGGCAGAATTAGGTAATAAAGCCAGTCGATACCTTTCGTATAGTGCAACGACATAGTTGTTTACTGGCTGAGTATTTTTCAAGAGATCCTCTCACACAGACTGGTAATTTACACTGTTTTTAAGAGACACTCCGAGTGCGGCGTATCAGTCACTCTTTAACCTGTTACGTTAGGCGATTCGTTCCTGCTGTTATCTTTTGCGTGTATTCAGTCCCGCAACCAATAACCGTGCATTCGGGCGGTAATCAGTATCGGTGCGTTATTGTAGTCTAAAAACTGAATCCGTTATAGTAACTCTTTTGTTTACTCACTCGGGGTCCCACCGTTTTGTACACAACTGAGGTGAGAAGTAGTTGTGACGTTCTCTACGGCGACATCAAAAACCCATTCTGAGGTGGTGCCGTCGAAAGCGTAAACCGAAGCAATCGGTCTGGATTCGAATACATCTCTCGAAAGAGAGTACAAAAGAATATTATCACAGGACTTTACAAACAGGTTTTTCAGAAATTCCTACCAGTTCACTTACTTAACTTATTTAATATTGCAACGCGTTTCGAGCTATCACCTCTTCATCAGGCAAAATATGACAAAACAAGAAACATTCAAACCAAATGGACATATATATTAATGCAAGTATTCTTTCAGTCTTGTCGTTTGTTGTGGCTTTCCTGCAGAGAAAGTCAAATAGAAGCCGTATGAGAGCGCGTTTACTTCGTTTTCTTGTCTGTAGATGAATACTGGAGCACTCCGTTCATCAGAAAAGGCTGCCGTCTTGTGGCCACTGTGGCTTTAAATTGTAAGCACACCACGTAGCTCACTCGGAAAACATGAATAACTGATCTGGCTACTTCAGTATTATTGGCTTAATTTGTATTATTAGTTCACTTTTCTCGGACATGAGCAGACATCCACAAGTAGCAAATAATGTGACCGTGGCTTCCAAGTTAAGGTTCTTCGGCTAATCACAAGGCGTCTACTTCGTTAATAATCTTGCTGGCATTTCGATGATCTTTCTTGGGATTTCTTCATGATTCATTACATTCTTGCACGTGCTACCTTTTTATAGTTTTATGCACAGTGAGATATAATATCGAGCGATTTTAAAAAGCGAGTGAATCAAGCTGCGTCGGATAGAGGTGCAGGGGATAGCGTCAGTTACGTTTGACGCGAAATAGCATTTAGTCATAATGGAGCGTACACTGTCAAAGCATTTTATCAAAACGGTAGTTCGTACCAGCTAGCACGTCGTGCAATCCGCAACGACATCAGCGTTAATCGAAATCGGCCGGTGCACCTGCCTGGGCGATTAAATAGTGGCTGGGGAACATTGAGGAGACGGCGCCAACTGGGAGACCAAAAACTGTGAGCTCGCCTGAAAAACATCGAACGTGTACGCCAAATGAAACGCGTATAGCACGTGTGCCTTGACACGACACTACAGCGCGACACGCACGTGCCGCACGAGTCGCGCGGCTGCAGTGCATATTGCGACACGTACACCGTACTTAGCACGCGCCGACTGGCGACGCTCTGCAATGACAGAACCGAAGCGTGCGCACCTTTTTATCTTTCTCTAATAATTTACAGAAACTATTCACTGAAAATATTTGATTTTTTTCCGTACTTGTAGCTTTATGTGTGAACGTCATGGCCAAGTGCCCATCATCTCGCTAATGGTCATGCTTACTGGGATCTACACATTTTAGTAAGTCACTACGCAAAACTCAAAAAGTTTGCAATGAAAAATAGGGGACGCTATGATTTAGCGTTTGGTGCGTATTACACCATATGTTTCTGAGTATGAAATTCAGCTAACATATTAAATTTTTGTTTAGACTTAGGAGGAGGTCTCCATCTGTCTTCGATTTCGAGAAAATGGATCCCATGTAGCGCATTCACTCCCAATCTTACGCCACGGGAATGAAATATTCCTACATCACTGGTATTTCCTAAACCGCTCGAGACATCGAAACGAGATTTTGGCGAATGACGACACAAGGAGGAGAGTACTTTGCCACGCCGGCCGGTGTGGCCAAGTGGTTCTAGGCGCTTCAGTCTGGAACCGCGCGACCGCTACGATCGCAGGTTCGAATCCTGCCTCGGGCATGGATGTGTGTCATGCCCCTAGGTTAGTTAGGTTTAAGTAGTTCTAAGTTCTATGGGACTGATAACCTCAGATTTTAAGTCCCATAGTGCTCAGAGCCATTTGAACCATACTTTTCCACGTCGTAAACACACTGAGCTTTCTTATCTATCACGGTATATCAGTAGTTACACTTCCCTATTTATTTTTTTTCATTCCACTGACTAATTTTTTAAGAGTTATCGACAGCTAGTGAGACAAGAGTGTCCTAATATGAAAGTAAACATGAAATTTCTTCTCTTATGTTGCCACAAACCGTCACAATGAGTTTTTTGATAAGATATTCGGCTCTCTGGTCGCCAATTACTTGTTTAATGAGACAGATTTCTGAAACAGTGTGTCACAATAACTGCTGCAAAAATGAGTTTATGCAAATCATATTGTGTTTTGGCAAAAGAAGTGCTCTCAAACCCTTCAACAAGAGAAGTGTGGCCGTTACTCGCAAATGGTGTTGCTTCTTCGAATGAGAAGAGGTTAACAACTCACACGAAAATAAATCGCTAATTCTGTTGGAATTTTGGTTGAATCCCACAACCCATTTTATTTTTAACACCAGCGACTGAAATGGAAACTTACCAAAGGAGTTTTATTCCTTTTCTTTATCTGAGCAATAGCAAAGTAATGAAGAGCGTGGTCTTCAGGCGGGATTCCACGCACACTACTGATGCCGGTTCCTCACCAACGCCATGCCAAACTGACAGTCCGTGGTTCGCGAATAAAATAGTTGTTACTGAGAAAAGTAAACAACTGATACGTGGCACAACACAATGGCCAGTGTATCGTCAGCAGCTGCGAATAAATCGATCGACAGGAATGCGGAAGCCAGCAAGTGTGCTTTGTGAGAGGAAGAGTTCACATCGTTCCGAAAACATTGTCATGAAAGTAGATCTGCCTTTGTCACCATTACATTTCTACATATCATCACACTCTTTCAGGATATTCCTACTTTTATATTAGTACCGACCACTAATTCCTTTGTGTAGCCTGTTGTGTAATTAGTTTATTAACGCTGATAGCGTGTATGCAACCACTGAAATACTTTTCCTCGTCACGACGAGCCGATTAAAACATCGTTATTTAAGAGGGCTTCTCGACTATTTCGGGCTTGCAATGTACGAAGTATAACGTCTCTTATTAGACCCATACCCACATGATGATATGAAGTACGTAAGTTTTACTATCTCGGACGCTTTTTACCAGGAGCGCAAAGGGGTCATACCTGTGGAAATTATGCCTTTCCGACTTTTTGTAACGGATCGCAGAGATACTTCAGCATAAGAGGAAGCAAGTAGGTAACCTTGTTTTACTTTCCTGTCTTGCTTCTAGATGACACGATTTTATAATATTCCTTACTTCCTTATTCAGTACCCTCACGGTAAATCGTCTGTCCCTTCTTACGTTCTGAAAACATTGTGGAGGCAGACGATATACTTTCAGTGGCTAATGGCTCACCGGTTATTGAACTGTGCATTGGGTTTTTTTGACAAAGAATAAACAAAACAAAAGAACTGTACATATGTATGTAAATGAAAACTATTACGTGCTAACGAAAATGGACGGAGCGCTTAAACAGCGAAAAAAAGAACACTGCTCAGTGATAGAAAACTTCAGTTTACATTACAGGCCGTACTCTTCGGATGGACAATACTTCCACTGTCCGTATGCGCCATGCCGAAGTGAGTATATGGCAGAACTGCCCTCCCGCTCCCCGCCTCACACATCCGTCAGTACCCGCGTGACGCGCGGCGCAACAAACTGCGCCGCTACCACAAAGCCGCGCGACCTGGCGCAGGCGCGTGTCGCGTCCCAGTCGCGTCGCGTCGCAGTTTGCGCGGTCCCATTTGAACCTGTGAAGTTGCAAAAACGCGCGCTGCGCTGCGCCTAGCCTTTAGAGTTGCCATTGAGAGACACACTCGTCGCTCAGTTCGCCGGCACAGCGCTACACTTGGGATTTCAAAGAGAACGGTAGGAAGGATTTTACCCCAGGATTTGCACTTTCACCCCTACAAAATCTAAACGGTACAGGTCCTTAAGGGAATAGATTATGTGATCCGCAGCCGCTTCTGATTAAAAGTTTTGGTCATGATTAGTCGGGACCAGGACATTGTAAACCGTTTGTGGATGAGGGATGAAGCTCACTTCCGTCTCTCCAGTTATGTGAACAAGCAGAACTTTCGATTTTGCAGTGACGTTAATACTAGAGAACTGCATCAGCAACCACTGCACTGGGCAATAGTTACTGCGTGGTTCGTAATGTCTTCAATTAGGGATCATAAGGCGAAACGATTTTTAAGTTGTAACAGTGACTTCGCAGAGATACGCAGACGTTTTAGAAAACTTATGTCTCATCGTTCACTTCATTGTGTGCAAGTTGTGGAGTAAATGTTTCCAGCAGGACGGAGCAACGTCCCATACTGCGCTAGTAAGCATGAATATTGTCAGTCGTTTGTTTCCAATGATATGGCCTCCCGAAATGGGTACATTGCATGGCCCTCTCGTTCACTGGACGTCACATGTTTGTGACTTTTTCTTTGGGGTTATCTGAAGCGGAAAGTTTAGCAAGATAACCCACCTTGAACAACTGAAGCCCTGAAAGAGTGGATGCGACAGGAAGTGTGATGAGGTCTGGCTGGAGGAATGCGTGCTTCTAAGCGGACGCCATAATAAGACAGTTATCTTGAAAAAGTAACTGAGGAGGAGGAGGACATTAGTGTTTAACGTCCCTTCGACAACGAGGTCATTAGAGACGGAGCGCCAGCTCGGGTGAGGGAAGGATGGGGAAGGAAATCGGCCGTGCCCTTTCAAAGGAACCATCCCGACATTTGCCTGAAGCGATTTAGGGAAATCAGGGAAAACCTAAATCAGGACGGCCGGAGACGGGATTGAACCGTCGTCCTCCCGAATGCGAGTCCAGTGTGCTAACCACTGCGCCACCTCGCTCGGTGAAAAAGTAACTGACGTTTTACTGTTACAGAAAACACTTTTTCGTATATTTTAAGATTATGAAATAGAAAAAGTGTCTTTATTTAACAGCTTTTCAAAAATCGCTCTTTATTGTGCCTCACCCTGTAGTTGAAACTCTCTTCTTCATTTAGCTCATGAGGCCCTCAGCTTTAAAGGAATTTATTGTGTCGTAAACACAGTACTATTTCAATATGCTATACGAGCGTATTTTAGGAAAGACACACGGGAAATATGTAGTGGTAAATGCGAAAAACAAATACAGAACTAGTTCTCTCACAAATGTTATGACTACTCTTATTTTTTATTTGGGGGACTTACGAAATCTGAATATTTTCGTAGTCTGCATGAAATAGCTGTGTTAATCTTAGATAACGGTAGGTGTGATTAACGTCTCTGACTGGTGGTGTGGAACTGTCTCAAGTGAAGGACAGAAGGAATTGGGTTATTCAGATACACACAGTAGACGATTGTAACTGCACTGTTTACGTGGAAAGAACCCACACATATTACAAAAAATTGTTGTATGTACGTATGTGGCACATCTCCCTCTAGACCACTGGACTGATATGGACCAAAGTTTGTGCACATACCCCTTACTGACAGGTAACAATCATAATTCAGGAGGTGCGGCATCATAAACGATGAGATGCATGAAAATCAGCCGCACCATGCCTGATGTTGAAATTTGCTTCTGTACTACTAACTCTATTCGTAACAAATTTCGCAGATATTCGCAGCGAAAGGCACATACAAAATTATATCATGATGCCACACATAATTCGGGAGATCCGACGTCATGAACACCAAGATGTGTGAAGAACTGCCGGAGTGTGCTTAATGTTTATATTTATCCTTGCTGCTCACTCTGTTAGCAACATATTTTGCTGACGGTATCGACATACGCCGCTGAATGCGCCTACATGAATGCATCGTTGTAGGACTCTTTACTGCCGAGCCACTCGTGCAGTCGAGTGAAGTCGAGTGAAGTGACACCAGGCAGCGCTTTTGGCAGCTTTCAACTATGAGGCGCAAACGGTTGTAGGCCTCGCCACAGAGGCGTGCAGATACTCGAAGCAGCTGTGCCAAGCGCATCATCCCACGCCGAGCCTACTGGCAGGTGTGCGTGCAAGGTTCCTCGTTGTGGAAAACTAGCAAAGTGAACACCCCGACCGGCAGTGCCGGCTGTAAGCTAGTGTACAATAAAAACATTATGACAGGTGACAGACTTCCGTCATTCAACAGTCTCTGGTCAATGAATTAGTTCTTTCTTATGATCTTAATGAATTATTGTCAATGTAAACAACGAGACACCAACAGAGATAGTGATAAATGGTTCAAATGGCTCTGAGTACTATGGGAATTAACATCTGAGGTCATCAGTCCCCTAGACCTAGAGTAGTTAGGTTTAAGTAGTTCTAAGGACAGCACACACATCCATGCCCGAGGCTGGATTCGAACCTGCGACCGTAGCAGCAGCGCGGTTCCGGACTGAAGCGCCTAGAAACGATCGGCCACAACGGCCGGCAAAAGCGATAAATGAGGTATTAGTGAAAGATACTGGCTTATTAACATGGCTTGCTTCAAATTTTCAGAAAATGTAACTGATTCGAATATTTGACTAACGTAAAGCCTACCAAAATCGGCTGTATAGTTACGTTCATAGTCTACACATAACTTTGCGGTGCACGGCCGTTGCCCCTGATAACAAAGTGCGAGTGCACCGCCCTCGTGGATAACATTGCGCCCCCTAGAGTGTGCAGCTGGAACACTGATAGAGGCAGAACATTCCCATTCGTCTGGTGCGCTCTCAAGTGTCATTGATACCTTCTCTGATAATGATCTCTTACCTTCGCCATCAAAATGGCCTACCTCACTGGGAACGCATTTCTGGCCATATGTCCGCATGACCTTTTTTCCTCCTTTTGCTGCGGAAGCTGTGATCTCTGTATCTTGAAACAATACAAACGAAGGGAAAATCGAAATCACTATCTCTCGCCAATAAATAAACGATCTCTATAATCATACAACACGAGCGAATTGTGTTAAGTAACTGATCGTTCATTTTGGCCGCTGTGCACAACGCAAATACCGTCTCCTTGCGATGAACAGCTTACGAATACAAGAGGTTACATTTATTATTTGCGGGTCGTCTTGCCCCTCAAAAACTGGAGGACAGTAAGTGATCTTGAAATTCGGCGACGTTCCTGGGTGCATTACGTGCTCCCACTTCTGGCCATATGAGGGTACGACGAGAATTTTCCATATAATCGTTCCGATGCGCTCACGTGTTATGTTTTGGAGATGCATACCGTTGGTTGGGCAAATTGATCATGGTACACTCGCAGTACTAGAGGACGCGGTAAGTAGTTCCTGGCATTTTCGACTGCTGCTGTTGTGGGGCCTGAGGATTTGTTTTCTGCAGGGTTTGCAAATATAACGAGTTCTACATACTTAGTGTGTGTAATATATTAAAGATATTTGGAGGATACTGTCTGTTCTATGGTTAAAGAATTTTGTGGTGAATAAAATATTGTTTAATTTTGACTAGTTACATAACGTGTGGATGAATAAGTTATAGTTCGTGAGTCACAAACCATCTCGTACCTTCAAACGGAAGACCTTGCACCATGGAGTATATGAGATTTGCAAAAGAAGTAAGTTTATGTAATGTATTAACGAAGTTACCAGTCTCGAAAAGTGAAATTTGTGATAACTGCAACAGCTTCTATTTCAGATCGTTGTTAACTTCTAACTGGTTTTTGATAAAACGATTGATTTCGCTTGCTGATTATTCTTGTGTAGTAGAGTAATAACGTAAGACATTTCTCATAGAGAAATACACTACTGACAAAATTTTTTCTCGATTGCAACGATTTGAACTGATATTTATACCTAGGTACATGACCATGTTGTATCTTGGAACAGTCTCTCATTTGTCAAAAATCTTACTTTTCCGGAGTAATTGTAATTTCAGAAAGAAAGTGCACCACTCCTAAAGTGAATGCTGTCATTTCAAAATAGAATAACAAAATGGAGTAAAGGTCTATTAAAGTGTGAAAGTCTGAAGTGTGTTCGACGGTAAAACACTTTTCGCTAATAATTGTCAAAACTAAGAACAAACACAAAACGCTGTCCAAGCATATAAACGATCGATAGTCGAACTAAAAATCTGAATGCCGGGTGTTCGGACAAACTTCTAGGACTTGTAGAAGGGAGACAGGAAAGAATATTTTGAGTACAAACCCATGCCCAGGAATGTACCGTTTCAGTTCTACAATGGTTTCAACTTCGATTTTTAACTCATCCACTTCTGTTTGAGGGATTAAATTACGCATAAGGCAATACAAAACAATTCGCAATGAAACATAACGGAACACCTGTTTATCACTTAAGCACATTTGTTTGTGTTAAGACTCCTCGCCCTGTCCATCTGTGACCATATCGTTTGTTCAGATGTCTGCGAACTGCACGATACAAGCGAGTTGGTGCTTCATCATGCTGAAACCACATTTCCTGATGGGCAATCAGTGGCACAGCTTTCAAGAACGGCCCCAATATCTTTTGTAGAAACATAAGATATGCAAGACCAGTTAGAGTGGAAGGAGGTACGGCCCAGTTACACGACAGTCTGGAATGCCTGCCAACAAACAAATATCCAACAGGCACCGAAGCCTCGGAATGTGCTTAGCATGAGGGTTTTTGGCTGCCAGACATGGCTGTTTAGCGAATTCAGAACACAGTCCCTCCCCAGTGAACTCACATTTGTCTGTGAACCGGAGTAGTTGGGTAAGGAAAGGATCAGCACATTTTGTTAGCGCAGGTTGCCTACATCAGGAGCAAGCATATATTCAGTGGAAAACCTATTGTTCTCTTTTGATTGACGAGTCCTTAACTTACTATTTTGCTAAGTGGATTATGACCATCTGAGGATAATCTGTCATTCCAAGAAACCCTCCACACTCCTCCCTTCCGTCTCCTTCTCCCCACTTCTCCTCCTTCTCCACCACCCCTCTGGAAATTGTCTCGCAATTCAAGCACACTTATGATATGGACCCATTTGACTAAATAATTAAATCGACCAATTAATTAACCCCTCCCTATCTGGGACACCCCCAGCAGTTCCCCTCCCCTCCCCTCCCCCTCCAGGAATTTGTCT
This sequence comes from Schistocerca gregaria, assembly GCF_023897955.1. Taxonomy (NCBI): domain Eukaryota; kingdom Metazoa; phylum Arthropoda; class Insecta; order Orthoptera; family Acrididae; genus Schistocerca; species Schistocerca gregaria. The sequence goes on along the minus strand of NW_026062114.1, from coordinate 142,565 downwards.
GGAAAAAGACCCAATTGATTGGCTAGCAGGTGGAAAATTGATTGCAGTGTATGGAATATTGTTTAACCCTTTATTTGGCAGTGTTGCTTTCAAGCAACATCACATTTACCTTGGCCTTATGGGACAACAAACTCTTCCCAGTGCATTTTACTGGCATTACTGCCTCCAGGCAACATTCCTTTACACACTGCGAACGCCAGTTTTTGTAATAGCTTAAGGTTTTCCACACGAGATAGCAGTTTGTGCAGTGGTGTTACAGAGATCTCCTCGTGTGAGCAACAGAGGTGTCTCATTTTGGTTCTAAAAGAGTGGATTTAAATAGATTGAAGAAAAACTGCTAAGATTACTGGCAAGATATACCCATAGGTAAGTTTACAGCAGAAATATTTCAATCTTTGTTTGGAAATACGTAAGTAGTATAAAACTTTTATGTTGCCTGTGAGCAACATTCCCTATAGTTGGGACATGTGCCATTAGTATATTACACATGTTTACGGTGTGACAGAGAAGATATATTTATTTTTAGGGGCTTTTTAGCAATGGATTCCAGAATATTTTATGGAATTGAAAAAGCGAGAGGAATAGTAGTTCCACTAGAAAACCCGACTTTGTCTGATCTAAGTGAATCTGAAGACACTGAACTCGAAGCTTTGGCAGGCTGTAGTGATTCCAGAACGTCAATCTCAATTCCATAACCAAGTTATACCAGACACTGATTCTGATTTAGGAAGTGAAATCTCAGAAGCTGAACATGTGCAAGGACCTTCTGCAGTGAATCCTTCTAGTGCAAGTGGCAGTCAAGTGAAAAAGTAAATTACAAAAGCAGTCACTTACATGTGGGTAAAGGAAGATGCAACTGCTAGGGCAGAAAGTCTCTCTCCTGTGTTTTCTGATGAAGGCAATACACCACTGGGTTATTTCAGAAGATTCTTTGATTCAGAACTAATTGACTGCCAATGGTTTGATATTTTCAGGTAAAAGTAAAGTAGGAAGACCTTCAACAGACAAACCACCACCATAAAAGAAGGGGAGGAAGGCAACAGCTCCGACTGTTACACAAGATGTCCGATTTGATAATATGGAGCATTGGCCTGTATACGGTCCCAAAGGTCGTTGTCGTTATTGTCCGTCTGAATATTCTACAGTCATGTGTTCCAATTGCAATCTAGTATTGTACTTCGATCCAAAGAGGAACTGTTTCCAAAAATTCCATTGCAAGAAGAACAAGAAGGGAAAATGAAACAGTTCTATTACACAGCAGGAATGCATAAATGTGTTTATAAATTAAATTATTCACGTACGGCAAACATTTTGCTTGAGGTTATCGGCAAACTCCTTTTTCTTATAATATGTATAAGTGTGATCTACTGCTGGCAATGTTGCTTGTAAGCAACGTTTCATAATTTTCATAATTTTTGTCAAAAATTTCTAAAACTGACTGAATTGTATTTCTTTAAGTATAATAAATAGATATAAGCACTTAATTTTTTTTTTATTTTCACCATTTGCCAAATAAAGGGTTAAAAAGTTTCTCATACACAAGACAATGTGTGAAAGATTCTTTATTTAAACAATTTAAGGGATACAAGGCAGTGTATATCATACAGTTCATTTATTTACTTTAAATATTTAAATAGACAAAATTCCATTCCCTACAAATTCTTTGAGGGTGAGAAGATACTTGGAATATTAAACAACTTCGAAATTTTTTTTTAGCCCACACGCCCAAACACTTCACTGGGCTTGTCATTCCACGTATTACTATATGTGGAGGCCACGCTACCCCTGCTCAGGTCTGTGACTGGCCACTATGAGAGCAGACGTTGCAGTAATCCCCAAACAAAAGAGCTTCTGATGGTGGCTGTCCTTTATTATTTGATTGCTGAGAAATTCCTGTTCAAGCACATGCGCTCTCTCTCTTTCCCCTATCCCCCTCTCTCTCCCTCCACCCCCCCCCCTCCTCACAACCGGTCATGTCCTGTAGTGTAACCCTGCTAGGACTGCATGCACCATTGGCCATGGTCGGATCGAATCACACACAAAACAGCATTTACCTAGTAAACCCCACCTGTGCATTTCTTAGAGTGAGGTAATATCTCCATCAGATTGATTGTCTAATTAATTAAATCGATGCCCTTCGTGTGGGACAGTTTTCCGTTGCTTTCTATTGGTGGATTACTAGGATTAGAATATTTGATGGGATTCGATCCTACAGCTTCCCAATTTCCGAACCCAACTGTTATTTTTTCCCGTTGCCTCCTATTGGTGTATACTGATACAGTTAAGTCATTTATAGAAAGTCCATTAAGCTGGAGGTAGCTGAAAATTTCAAATTTCAGCTCAGCTGCATGCTGTGTCCATAGAAAATCTGTGGAGATTTCGGACTGGTATGTGTGCTCGCAATAAAGCAACAACAATAAATTGATTAAACGGGGATTGGATATTGCGATTGGATTTTTAAACCTTTGTAGAATTGCTAAATTGGTTCTCTCCACTACATTCGGAAGGAGGAGGAGGAGAATGGGTGCGTTAGGGGATAGGACAAAGACACAGAAAATACCACAATCCAGGCCGTAGGAGTAGTTGTCATGGCCAGATGTTGGATATCGCTGAAATACATCCTGAATGCACATGCCCAGTGTCCACACGTCACTCGCCAATCTCCTCATGAACAACCAGCGCCAACGCTCAGAGGTCGGACGGCCGTAGCCAGTTTGGTGGACGCGTGTGTCCGCCAGAGTGCACCACCATGACGTGGTGGGGGTCTGGAAGTGATTGGAGTGGTAGGAATTAGGATGTTATCAACACGTTCATTGCCAACACTCGGCAGTTATCGATATTTAATGACTCAATTTTCCAAGGGGAATACATGCAACACATGCGATCACAGAGACAGCCCAATGCACACTGTGTATTAGTTTGCTGTTTAGCTATCGAAAGGGCACTGTGGCTGGGACTTACTCCTGTAGCTGTGTGCAATAACCGACTAGCTGGCCTACTGGAACTTTTCGTTGTAACCACCGATTGCCAGAAAAGCCCATTTGTTCTGGCCACATGCCTCCTCTGGCACACGCCTCACATTCGAAACCGCGTCGTCCTAGGAAACCAGCAAAATTTATTTATCGCTGTAATTAGAATTAAATATTACACTTGCAGCCCTAATCTCATAACATTGGACACCGACTCTGGAAATATCCCCCTTATAACTGGGTACAGTTTAACACATAAAATGCTTCATCCTCCTTGGAGGTATTGGTGCATTAGTACAATGGACATCCAGCTCACAAAATAGTTTGATTGGGGTGATCATGTGCCATCACTGTGGATTTTTAGAGTATAAAAGGAGGTGTGATAGGAGCAATCGTACACCTTGCGTGTTTATTATTACTGGAGAATCTAGACTATATTGGTTGTTGTTTTGGTCTTCAGTTCTGAGACTGGTCTGATGCAGCTCTCCATGCTACTCTATCCTGTGCAAGCTTCATCATCTGCCAGTACCTACTGCAACCTACATCCTTCTGAATCTGCTTAGTGTATTCATCTCTTGGTCTCCCTCGCCGTTTTTTACCCTCAAAGCTGCCCTCCGATACTAAATTGGTGATCCCTCGGTGTCTCAGAACATGTCCTACCAACCGATCCCTTCTTCTAGTCAAGTTGTGCCACAAGCTCCTCTTCTCCCCAATTCTATTCAATACCTCCTCATTAAGTATGTGATCTACCCATCTAATCTTCAGCACTCTTCTGTAGAACCACATTTCGAAAGCTTCTATTCTCTTCTTGTCTAAGCTATTTATCGTCCATGTTTCACTTCCATACATGGCTACACTCCAATACAAATATTTTCAGAAACCACTTCCTGACATTTAAATCTATACTCGATGTTAACAAAATTTTCTTCTTCACAAACGCTTTCCTTGCCATTGCCATTCTATATTTTATATCCTCTGTACTTCGGCCATCATCAGTTATTTTGCTCCCCAAATAGCAAAACTCCTTTACAACTTTAAGTGTCTCATTTCCTAATCAAAATCCCTCAGCATCAGCCTCGTTTTGCTTTTGTTGATGTTCATCTTATACCCTCCTTTCAAGACACTGTCCATTTTGTTCAACTGCTATTCCAAGTCCTTTGCTGTCTCTGACGTTCGCCGATGACGTTGTAATTCTGTCAGAGTTTTCATTTCTTCTCCATGGATTTTAATACCTACTCCGAACTTTTCTTTTGTTTCCTTCATTGCTTGCTCAATATATAGATTGAATAACAACGGGGACAGGCTACAACCTTGTCTCACTCCCTTCCCAACCACTGCATCCCTTTCATACCCCCCGACTCTTATAACTGCCATCTGCTTTCTGTACTGATTATAAATAGCCTTTCGCTCCCTGTATTTTACCCCTGCCACCTTCAGAATTTGAAAGAGAGTATTACAACCAACATTGTCAAAAGCTTTCTCTAAGTCTACAAATGCTAGAATCGTAGATTTGCCTTTCCTTAATCTTTCTTCTAAGATACGTCGTAGGGTGGGTATTGCCTCACGTGTTCCAACATTACTATGGAATCCAAGGTGATCTTCCCCGAGGTCGGCTTTTATAAGTTTTATCCATTCGTCTGTAAAGAATGCGCGTTAGTATTTTACAGCTGTGACTTATTAAACTGATAGGTAATTTTCACATCTGTCCACGCCTGCTTTCTTTGTGATTGGAATTATTATATTCTTCTTGAAGTATGAGGGTATTTCGCCTGTCTCATACCAAATGGTAGAATTTTGTCAGAACTGACTCTCCCAAGGCTGTCAGTAGTTCTAATGGAATCTTGTCTACTCCCGGGGCCTTGTTTCGACTCAGGTCTTTCAGTGCTCTGTCAAGCTCTACATGCAGTATCATATCTCCTATTTCACCTTCTCCTACATCCTCTTCGATTTCGATAATATTATCCTCAAGTACATTGTCCTTGTATAGACCCTCTATATACTCCTTCCACCTTTCTGCTTTCCCTTCTATGCTTAGAACTGGGTTTCCATCTGAGCTCTTGATATCCATGCAATTGGTTCTCCTTTCTCCAAAGGTCTCTTTAATCTTCCTGTAGGCAGTATCTATCATACCCCTAGTGAGATAAGCCTCTATATCCTTACATTTATCGTCTAGCCATCCCTGCTTAGTCATTTTCCACTTGCTGTCGATCTCATTTTTGAGACGTTTGTATTCCTTTTTGCCTGCTTCATTTATTGCATTTTTATATTTTCTCCTTTCATCAGTTAAATTGAGTATTTCTTCTGTTACCCAAGGATTTCTACTAGCCCTCGTGTTTTTACCTACTTGATCCTCTGCTGCCTTGACTATTTCATCCCTCAAAGCTACCCATTCTTCTTCTACTGTATTTCATTCCCCCATTCCTGTCAATTGTTCTGTTATGCTCTCCCTGAAACTCTGTACAACCTCTGGTTCTTTCAGTTTATCCAGGTCTCATGTCCTTAAATTCCCTCCTTTTTGCAATTTCTTCAGCTTTGATCTTCATTTCATAACCAATAGATTGTGGCCAGAGTCCAAATATGGCCCTGGAAATGTCTTGCACAAATATTGGTAATATAAGTTATATCGAAATAGGTATGATCTTTAGCAGCACGAATTTAAATGTTGTGGTGTCCTAACAGAGGATGGAGGGAAGACAGGGGTTTAAGGTCAGTCTACAAGTTCTGAATGGTGAGAAGTAAATGCCGGCAGACAAATATCCAGTGAAGGGAGGTTGATGATTTGGATCAGCGTCAAACGGTGTCACAGGGCATCTACAAGAGATGCAGATGTTGAGACTCGATACTTGCAGCAGGGGTCTGATTAGCACATTTGATTTGTGTTCAGACTATCTATTACACTGAATGCTAATTCTAAACATTAGAAAAAGCAAAGGAGGCGATTTGTTGCACAACACAAGTCAATATCTAAAGCCACGGGAGCTGCACTACATGAGTCTGCAGACAGCCTCTCTCATGGATCATATCAGCAAACGGAATTGTTTTTCAACGGCTGGCGCAGATGATGGATGTAGTGGAGCCTCATACAGGTACTAATCGACTGCTACTATATTTTTAATGATCGGCCTATCCAAAATTCATGCATGCGGACCATAAGGGAAAGAGCAAGTCTTGGGATTTTTAATAGTTTGGTGTACAATAAACGCAATATTCTTGTAGAATATCAGACAGTACATGGGATGTCAGCACTACGACCACACCTATGGGAAACTTTGACGAAAAATTGAATAACACATTATACGAGGTTTTTCTCGAATTTTACCGATTTCATCACGAGATACTGATGTGAAATACGTTGAAATTGAGGGAAATGCGATAAAATATGTAAAATCACGAAAAACTAGTTAAATATACAAAATTAGAGAAGAATGCCATGAGATATGAAGCTAGCGAAATCAATAGGACTGCATATTCTGGAGGAGGGTGGTAGAATGGCGCTACATAAAGACACCTTAATAGCGGAGATGGCAATATTATCGTGCACATGAGCAATACAACCTAAAATCGAACCATTACATCTGTGTGCAAGAGGAAGGTTACAAGGGGCTATGGTAAACTGTAGGACTGTTACACATTCTCTGGCACTGCCTGTAGTGCTTATTTCCTTGTAAGCTGTCGCTGTTCCTTCGTACGCATTTTTGCCTGCTGACGACCATTTTATTGGACTGTTGTGAAAAGATCACAATTTCTGAACTGTAATTGGCCTTCATACTTTTACAGAGGTGTATGACACCAGGTGTTTACAAAGTTGGAGTGTTTGTTTTACTAAGAATTAATGCCTTCTTTGCCGAGATAGGTAGTAGTTTTATCACCTTACAGTGCGTCATCATAGTTCACCATAAAGAAAGTCACAGGAAGAATGTATATCATGCGCTTTATTACACTGGAATATTAACAGCGTTGTATTCCACACGACTCAGAAGTCACAAGCAGCACAGCTCTAGCATTATAGCGTGTTTAATGCAGGACCATGTAGGCCTTGGAATGTGTTTATGTTCCACGATCATTTCTCTCTTTCTGATACCTTACTTGTATGGGCGCAAAACACAGGACCAATAATTTGGAATATTTTATATGAATCTACTGTGCTACCAGTTCTAAACTACATTCGTCTGGAGCTCAATCATGCACAAATTTCTTCTTTACTATCATCTGTTATATCATCACAACACTTTCATATCTACCATACACCGATAAGGGATGCTAACCTCTTCCACATGTCTGCATCTGGAGATGCGCTGTGAGTACGATTGGTTGTGAATAGTCTCCCTGAACACCTGTTACGGATTCAGCTCTCTCTGTTCCTTCACGAGACCTGGGGTTTAATGGGTATAATAACCTCCTACTTCTAGTCAGTTTAAAATGAAATAGGAGACAGTTTTTAGGGAGGGTTGGTCAAAGACAGTGCAAGGAGACCTTTCAATATCCAACTTTATCTAATCAATGCAAGAATAGTCTGTGACCCACATCCACGCAGGGAAAGATGGGCAATCGTAATACTAAATTACGCAGTATGATCAAACTGCTAGAAATATGTAGATAACCTAACTTCATAAGTAGAGATGCTGTCTGGTCTACTTTGTGCAGTACACCCATTCATCGATAATTCTTGTACATATGCACCAGTCATCTATCTACATTCGCAATGGTACTCGCAAAGTAGAGGGGGGCAGTTTAGTGATGATGTAGAACCTGGGAAACATGCTACCATGTCACTGGTCAGCGTTGACATTATGAAAAAACTGATAATATTGCTGAAATTGATAGCACCATCAACTGTGGTGCTTATTACAGTGCATCGGTGGCATCTTTTCCATCTACTGGTACATGGTTGATTACCACATAATGATTGACCGACTCCACCTGTTTGAGGGGGAGAGAGTCTTTATGAGAGCAACACGTTCCAGGGATGACCAGCACTGATTCCTTATATTGCAGCTATGTACGTGATATCTGTTTCAATCATAATGGAACACCAAGACGTCTGCTACCCCCATCACTATTGAAGATGAGATTAAATGTACAGGTCATCACCTCTGTATAGCTGTTTGGAAACGCTCCACAATGCCGCAAACTCTTCCAGTTTCCACATGTTGTGATGTTTTCCACATTTTTGTCAGTAAGAAACACCGCCTCTCTCTTATTTCAACCATCCTGTGTGCTGTGAGAACAGCATCATAGTTTACACCATGCAATGTCCAGCTTTCTGTGAGAGCCAATGGATCGAAATGTGTTTATGTCGGTTTAACACCTGACACAGACCTTGAAGTCATGGTGGACAAAAAAAAAAGTATGGCGGTGTACAAAGCTGCAGACATATACTACTTCGATGTGTTACAGCGGAAAGCTACATATCAAACAAAGGCCCAATGACACTCTTTTTTAATTGATAGTCTGTGGGATATGGTGGTCCTACAGTGCAGGTCCTGAAGCGACTTCGATCACTGGTTACCTGCTCCAGTCAAGCAGTACCTGTATATTTTCAGTAGGATCTCCACATAGCACACAGACGGTACTTGTTTTTGACATATCGGAAGAGAGGAACACAGTAACACCTTATCAAATTCTCTATTGGGTGAGAGTGAAGTTTTTATAGCTCATAGTTTCTTTCTATTGGATGGTACAAAATAACGAAGATAGAGATAATGTTTTCGTGACAGATAGAAATGCACCCTGAGGGATGCTGTGCGCTAAGTCCGCCGCTGGCGGCCGGAGTGGCCGTGCGGCTCTAGGCGCTACAGTCTGGAACCGAGAGACCGCTACGGTCGCAAGTTAGAATCCTGTCTCGGGCATGGATGTTTGTGTGATGTCCTTAGAACTAATTAAACCTAACTAACCTAAGTTCTAGGCGACTGATGAGCTCAGAAGTTAAGTCACATAGTGCTCAGTGCCATTTGAACCATTTGTAGTTTGAAAACATCCCTCAAAGCTGTAGCAAAATCATTGTCCATCTTCTAGTTGACATATTATGTGGAGTCTACCTAACTTTCCTCATAAACACTACTGTAACTGCTGGTACTGTCTTTCCTACTAGCTTGTGTCGCAGGAGAAAGCTTTGTTTGGTACTGGCTTTACACATTGCACCCGGTTAGCAGAGCTACGACAAAATGTTCCCATTTCCACCACACGGTAAAAAGATGGTCCCGTTGCATTAACTCAGCTCTCCGTGTTTGTCTCTCCAACTTCGGCTCAGTTACGACTCAAACTGTGATGACCACATGGACAAGGCTGGAGTGAGATCGTGGCAGAGACCGAGGGAGAGTTACAAGGTGCAGAGGGACTGATTAAAATCACGATGGAGTTTTGCCGTACAGGGTCCTTAGCAGACAGGATCGAAAGAGGTAACTAGTTTTGAGATAGGAGAGTGCCGTGAATATAATCTACCAGTGGCTGTAATCATGAAAATGTGAATCTCGTGTCACTGTGGCCTCCCGTCGGGTAGAGTGTTCGCCGGGTGCAAGTCTTTCTACATCTACATTCATACTCCGCAAGCCACCTGACGATGTGTGGAGGAGGGTACCCTGAGTACCTCTATCGGTTCTCCCTTCTATTCCAGTCTCGTATTGTTCGTAGAAAGATGTACTGTCGGTATGCTTCTGTGGGGGTTCTAATCTCTCTGATTTTATCCTCATGGTCTCTTCGCGAGATATACGTAGGAGGGAGCAATATACTGCTTGACACTTCGGTGAAGGTATGTTCTCGAAACTTTAACAAAATCCCGTACCGAGCTACTGAGCGACTCTCCTGCAGAGTCTTCCACTGGAGTTTATCTATCATCCCGTAACGCTTTCGCGATTACTAAATGATCCTGTAACGAAGCGCGCTGCTCTCCGTTGGATCTTCTCTGTCTCTTCTATCAAACCTATCTGGTGCGGATCCCACACTGCTGAGCAGTATTCAAGCAGTGGGCGAACAAGCGTACTGCAGCCTACTTCCTTTTCTTTCGGATTGCATTTCCTTGGAATTCTTCCAACGTATCTCGGTCTGGCATCTGCTTTACCGACGATCAACTTTATATGATCATTCCATTTTAAATCACTCCTAATGCGTACTCCCAGATAATTTATGCAATTAACTGCTTCCAGTTGCTGACCTATTTTGTAGATAAATAAGGGATCTATCTTTCTATGTATTCGCAGCACATTACACTTGTCTACATTGAGATTCAATTGCCATTCCTTGCACCATGCGTCAATTCGCTGCAGATCCTCCTGCATTTCAGTACAATTTTCCATTGTTGCAACCTCTCGATACACCACAGTATCACCTGCAAAAAGCCTCAGTGAACTTCCGATGTCATCCACCAGGTCATTTATTTTGAAAAGCAACGGTCCTATGACACTCCCCAGCGGCACACCTGAAATCACTCTTACTTCGGAACACTTCTCTCCATTGAGAATGACATGTTGCGTTCTGTTATCTAGGAACTCCTCAATCCAATCACACAATTGGTCTGATAGTCCGCATGCTCTTACTTTGTTCGTTAAACGACTGTGGGGAACTGTGTCAAACGCCTTGCGGAAGTCAAGAAACACGACATCTACCTGTGAACCAGTGTCTGTGGCCCACTGAGTCTCGTGGACGAATAGTTCGAGCGGGGTTTCAAACGACCGTCTTTTTCGAAACCCATGCTGATTCCCACAGAGTAGATTTCTAGTCTCCAGAAAATACATTGTACTCGAACATAATACGTGTTCCAATATTCTACAACTGATCGACGTTAGAGATATAGGTCTATAGTTCTGCACATCTGTTCGATGTCCCTTCTTGAAAACGGGGAGGACCTGTGCCCTTTTCCAATCCTTTGGAACGCTTCGCTCTTCTAGAGACCTACGGTACACTGCTGCAAGAAGGGGGGCAACTTCCTTCGCGTACTCTGTGTAAAATCAAACTGGTATCCCATCAGGTCCACCGGCCTTTCCCCTTTTGAGCAATTTTAATTGTTTCTCTATCCCTCTGTCGTCTATTTCGATATCTACCATTTTGTCAACTGTGCGACAATCTAGAGAAGGAAGTACAGTGCAGTCTTCCTCTGTGAAACAGCTTTGGAAGAAGACATTTAGTATTTCGGCCTTTAGTCTGTCATCCTCTGTTTCAGTACCATTTTGATCACAGAGTGGACATTTTGTTTTGATCCACCTACCGCTTTGACATAGGACCAACATTTCTTAGGATTTCTGCCAAGTCAGTACATAGAACTTTACTTTCGAATTCATTGAACGCCTCTCGCATAGCCACTGGATTCTTTGTCCCTGCCACCCGTTATGAACGTTTGAGTCACCCAGTCTGTATCCGGCAAATTAAAATCTCCACCCAGAACTCTAACATGGTGGGGAAATGTACTCGAAATGTTTTCCAAATTATTCTTCATGTGCTGAGCCCGGGGTCCTATAGAGACATCCAATTAAGATGTCTGAGCCTGCTTTATCCTTGACCCTCACCCAAATCATTTTACAATTCGGATCTCCGTCAATTTCCTTCGATACTATTGCACTTCTTATCGCTATAAACACGCCTCCCCGTTCACTGTCCAGCCTGTCTCTGCGGTATACATTCCAATCTGAGTTTAGGATTTCATTACTGTTTACGTCTGGTTTCAGCCAACTTTCTGTCCCTAGTACTATATGGGCGCTGTGACCGTTTATTAATGAGAGCAGTTCTGGGACCTTTCTATAGACGCTTTTGCAGTTTACTATTAGCACATTAATATTGTTATTCCCTGTTGCATTTTGCCTACTCCTACCTTGCCGCGTCTCAGGAGGCGTCTTGTCGGGCCTAGGGAGGGAATTCTCTAACCTAAAAACCCCCATGTGCACTCCACACGTACTCCGCTACCATTGTAGCCGCTTCCGGCCTGTAGTGCACGCCTGACCTATTCAGGGGGACCCTACATTTCTGCATCCGATAGCGGAGGTCAAGAAATTTGCACCCCAGTTCTCCGCAGAATCGTCTGAGCCTCTGGTTTAAGCCTTCCACTCGGTTCCAAACCAGAGGACCGCGATCGGTTCTGGGAACGATACTACAAATAGTTAGCTCAGATTCCACCTCGCGAGCGAGGCTTTCCGCCTTCACCAATTCCGCCAACCGCCTGTACGAACTGAGGATGACCTCTCAACCCAGACGGCAGGAGTCATTCGTGCCGACATGAGCAACAATTTTCAGTCAGGTGCACCCAGTGCTCTCTATCGCCGCCGGTAGGGCCTCCTTCACATCTCGGATGAGACCCCCCGGCAAGCAGACAGAGTGAACACTGGCCTTCTTCCCCGACCTTTCCGCTATTTTCCTAAGGGGCTCCATCACCCCCCTAACGTTGGAGCTCCCAATAACTAATAAACCCCTCCCCCCGTGTGCCTGCTCGGACCTTGCTGAAGGAGCAGCCACATGTCCACTCACAGACAGAGCGGGTGATGCCACACGGCCAGCCTCCACATTGACCCTCCGCCTCGTGCGCCGCGAACGCCACTGAACCCGCCACTCCCCTTGCGGAGAGGGTGGCCCAACCGCGCCCGGTACCCGAGAAGATATCTTGACAGCAGGGACAGTGGGTGAAGCATGTAACACCTGGGGTGTACCTTGCGACGCTCCAGACTCCCCACTGCCGCTACACTCCGAGGTAGCAGCCTGAAGACGGAAGACCGCGGCCATCAACACGCTCAGCTGTTCGCGAAGAGTGGCCAGCTCCTCGTGCGTCCGTACACAGCAGTCACACATCCTATCCATCCTAAGGAATTAATTTACTGAAGAGACTTAATAAACTTTTAACTAGACTGCTAATTCACTAAAGGCGGCTGATTATTGACTAAACTGTGATTGCTAGCCACTTCTTGTAGAAAACAATGAAAATAGCACTACCCGTCTCTGGACTGTATTGAAAACAAACACTAGCACTACTGGCACTATGGCTCACTAAAGGGACTCTCTCTGACTGTATTCAAAACTAACACGAAATCTATGGAACACTATTAATAGCAGTCGACAATTAAAGCTTCCTAAAAGCAAAAACACACGGTAAAAGAAGTGACAAGTAAGAAAAATACAGTTAATACTTAAATAACGTAGCTCGCTGCACAGCAGACGTGAAGCAGACGGCGGTTAGGACGACATTTTCGGTTTGACGCCACTTCGACGAGTTGCGCGTCGATGGGGGATGAAATGATGATGGTTAGAACAACACAACATCCAGTCCCTGAGCGGAAAAAATCTCCAGTCCAGCCGGGAATCGAACCCGGTCGCTTAGGATTGACATTCTGTCGAGCTGACCACTCAGCTACCGGGACTGGACGCTGTAATCATTAAGACAACGCGATAGGATGCACCCAAAATATGTGGCTGAATGGTACTAAATTCCAGACAGCATTTCTGGCTGAAAGCTTGACACTAAAGACCTGAGAAGTCATGGGATTTTATACATATTTTATGAGGTCCATCTAGTGATGCATTTTTAAGTGATTGCTCATATAACATACCATCCACTGTATGTGATCATTCTCAATCAACCATCAACCTCCCCTATAACCACGTGGATATATCGCAGAACCTCTGTTACACTGTCTACGTACTATCGATATAGAAGACGCTACAAATACTGTTTGTTAGTGTGACAAATACGTAGCAGCTGCAAGAAGCAGTTGCAAATATTGGACTAGTACCATGTTTCTTAGCTGCATCACTTTCTAAATTCGGTGATAGTGTTGATTTTATTACGGGCTTACATCGCTAGCAATGTGCACCTACACTTTCGGTCTGTTAATACAGAAACCGCAATCACTATCCACGTTCAATATCTTGGTATTTGTGCGGAAGACTACTTTATTCAGAAGCACTAGCATACCTCGATTTATAAGGAAGGTATACTTTTCAGCATGGATATCGTTGTTGATACTTGTGTGTCTGTAGAACGAAGACCGATTTTTATGCGGGGTTACAATAACACGGTCTTTGCGATCGTGTTTTTAATATCTGGAAGCTCATAAGACGATTATGCCTTTCTTCCTAAGACACACATGCAAGGTAAACAAATGAGGCATGTCGATCCATCGCGGTTTTCCACTGAATATTGCTTGGAGCCACCAGCATTCAGTTACTGGCGAAGTATTGTACTTAGTAGGCGGTGTGAATGGCAGGCTTATAAAGCTAGTTTTGGGGGTGTGAAGTGACTGTGGTTATTGTTTCAACATGTACAAAGAAAACGGCTGTGTCCAGTCATAAGGGAGATATGGGTTTGACATGGGGGACTGCAGTTTCAAGGCATCGATAGCCATAAGGAGGTGCCCAGTCATAAGAGGGTTATTGATATTTCCAGAGCCACAGTCCTCAGGAGGAGGTGTTTCTGTTACTTCGATCTCTGTTTAATGTTATCAGGTTGGGGCTGCAATCGAACTATGTGATTGTAATTACAGTGATAAATACGTCGCTGGTTTCCTAGGACGACAAAGTTCGTCATGAGGAGCACGTGGCAGAGGTAGACTGTGGCCAGAACAAATGGGTTTGCTGGCTAAAAGCTCTTGCGAGTGGTAGAGACAAAGAAAAGTTCAAGCCAGCGGACTAGTCGTTTTTTGCGCACAGCTGCAGGACAACTCCCGGCGATTATGCCCTCTGGATAGCTGAATAGCGAACTGATACTCAGTACGAGTATAGCTGTCTTTTCGATCGCGTGTGTTGCATGTATTCTCCATGGCCAATTGAGCAATTCAGTATTGATCACTGCCAAGTGTTGGTCCTGAACGCATTGATGAAATACGAAGTCCTACAACTCAATTATCCCTGGACTCCGCGCATGGCTTGGATGGTGCATTCTGGTATACACGCACATCCATGGCTGCTACAGTTTTCTCTGGCCTCTGAGCGTTGGCAATGGCGGTGTACGAGGGGACAGGTGCGCTGTGTGTGGACGATCAGGAGGTGGTTTAAGTGTGTCAGGTTTAGTGCTTCTCAATACATCACAGTGATCTCTGTCTTTCAGTGGTATTTGCTGTTGTCTCTATCATATCAGGCAGTAGACCCTTCCTTCTCGTTCTCCTCCATCTCCATCTCATTGTAGCACCAGTACAAACCCTCCACAGATTGTTTATAGACATAGCGTGCAACTGAACTGAACTTCGAAATTTTCAGTTATCTTCAACTTAATGGACTTTCTACCAAATGACCTAACTGTACTAGTATCGACCGATAGGAGGCAAGTGAAAAACATAACAGTAGGGTTTGCATACTGGGAGGTTGTAAAAATGGCTGTGAGCACTATGGGACTTAACAGCTCAGGACATCAGTCCCCTAGAACTTAGAACTACTTAAACCTAACTAACCTAAGGACATCACACACATCCATGCTCGAGGCAGGATTCGAACCTGCGGCCGTAGCAGTCGCGCGGTTCCAGACTGAAGCGCCTAGAAACGCTCGGTCACTCCGGCCGGCTGGGAGGTTGTAGGATAACATCCCATCAAATATTCCAGTTCTATTATCCACCAATAGGAAGCAAGGAAAAACTGTCCACAAAAAGGGTATCGATGTAATTAATTACTCAATCAGTCAGATAGAGTGCGGGAATATTTCCAAGACATCCACACCTGGGGTTTACCAGGTAAATGCTGCTTTGTTTGTGGTTTAAACCAACAATGACCAACGGTGCGTACAGTCCTGGCAGTGGCACACTACATGACGTGACTGCTTGAGAGAGAGAGAGAGAGAGAGAGAGCATGTGCTTCAAGAGGAATTTCTCAGGTATCAAATATCGAAACTTTGCCACCAGCTGAAGCTTTTGTTTAGGGATTAGTGCAACTTCCGCTCTGCCAGTAGCCAGTCATGGACCTGAGTGGGAGTAGTGCAGCCTCCGCATGAAGAAATAGGCGAAATGGCCAGCCTCGCGAAGTGGTTGGAGGTGTGGTCGCACAGTGCTATGGGGTTGATGTAAAGGATTTTCAACAGTGTAATAACGCTTGGTGAGTTATGTTGACGGAATTCCTTGCACAATTGGGATAATAAAGCGCCACAATTGTTTAAATATTCCGAACTACATTGTCACCATCAAAATTTTCCAAGCTCTCGTAAACGACGGCGAGAAATATTTACAGAAATTCTAAATAATTCTAATCATTCTAATATTTCAAATATTTCCCCCTATGAGTGAATATAAATTGGTTCAAGAATCATGAAAGAAGGTTGTATACATGGAAGAAGCTTAGAGATACTAGAAGGTATCAGATAGATTATATAATGGTAAGACAGAGATTTAGGAACCAGGTTATAAATTTTAATGACAAAAAATAAGGTTCAAATGGCTCTGAGCACAATGGGACTTAAAATCTGAGGTCATCAGTCCCCTAGAAATCGGAAATAAATAAACCTAACTAACCTAAGGACATCACACACATCCATGCCCGAGCCAGGATTCGAAACTGCGACAGTAGCGGTCGCGCGGTTCCAGACTGTAGCACCTAGAACCGCTCGGCCACTCAGGCCGACAAATTGTAAGGCATTTTCAGGGGTAGATGTGGACTCTGACCACAATCTATTGGTTATGAATTGCAGATTAAAACTGAAGAAACTGCGAAAAGGGGAGAATTGAAGGAGATGGGACCGTGGATAAACTGACTAAACCAGAGATTGTACAGAGTTTTAGGGAGAGCATAGGGGCATAATTGACAAAAATGAGGGAAAAGAAATACAGCAGAAGAAGAATGGGTAGCTCTGAGGGATGAAGAAGTCAAGGCAGCAGAGGATTAGGTAGATAAAAAGACGAGAGATGCTAGAAATCTTTGGGTAACAGAAGAAATATTGAATTTAATTGATGAAAGGAGAAAATATAAAAATGCAGTAAATGAAGCGGGCAAAAAGGAATAGAAACGTCTCAAAAATGAGATCGGCAGGAAGTTCAAAATGGCTAAGCAGGGATGGCTAGACGACAAATGTAAGAATGTAGAGGGCTCATCTCACTAGGGGTAAGATAGATTCTGCCTACAGGAAGAAAGGAGAAAGGAGAACCACTTGCATGGATATCAAGAGCTCAGATGGAAACCCAGTTCTAAGCAAAGAAGGGAAAGCAGAAAGGTGGAAGGAGTATATAGAGGGTCTATACAAGGGCAATGTAATTGAGGACAATGTTATGGAAATGAAAGAGGATGTAGATGAAGGTGAAATGGGAGATATGATACTGCATGAAGAGTTTGAAAGAGCACTGAAAGACCTGAGTCGAAACAAAGACCCGAGAGTGGACAACATTCCATTAGAACTACTGACAGCCTTGGGAGAGCCAGTCCTGACAAAACTCTACCATCTGGTCAGAAAGATATATGAGACAGGCGAAATACCCTCATACTTCAAGAAGAATATAATAATTCCAATTCCAAAGGAAGCAAGTGTTGACAGATGTGAAAATTACCGAACTATCAGTTTAATAAGTCACGGCTGTAAAATACTAGCACGAATTCTTAACAGAAGAATGGAAAAACTGGTAGAAGCCGAACTCAAGAAAGATCAGTTTGGATTCCGTAGAAATGCTGTAACACGTGAGGCAATACTGACCCTACGGCTTATCTTAGAAGAAAGATTAAGGAAAGGCAAACCTACATTCCTAGCATTTGTAGACTTAGAGAAAGCTTTTGACGGTGTTGACTTTAATACTCTCTTTCAAATTCTGAAGGTGGCAGGGGTAAAATACAGGGAGCGAAAGTCTATTTTCAATTTTAACAGAAACCAGATGGCAGTTATAAGAGTCAAGGGGCACGATCGAGAAGCAGTGGTTGGAAAGGGATTGAGACGGGATTGTTGCCTCTCCCCGATGCTATTGAATCTGTATATTGAGCAAGTAGTAAAGAAAACCAAATATAAATTCGGAGTAGGTATTAAAATTCATGGAGAAGAAATAAAAACTTTGACAGAGTTACAATGTCATTCGCGAACCTCAGAGACAGCAAAGGACTTGGAAGAGCAGTTGAACGGAATGGACAGTGTCTTGAAAGGAGGATATAAGATGAACATCAGCAAAAGCAAAACGAGGATAATGGAATGTAGTCGAATTAAGGCCTGTGATGCTGAGGGAATTGGATTAGGAAATGAGACGTTTAATGTGGTAAAGGAGTTTTGCTATTTGGGGAAAAAAATAACTGATGATGTTCTAAGTAGAGAGGATATAAAATGTAGACCGAGAATGGCAAGGAAAGCGTTTCTGAAGAAGAGAAATTTGTTAAAACCGAGTATAGATTTAGAAGTATTTGTATGGAGTACGTGGACGATAAATAGTTTGGACAAGAAGAGAATAGAAGCTTTCGCAATGTGGTGCTATACAAAGATGCTGAAGATTAGTTGGGTGGATCACATATCTAATGAGAATGTATTGAATAGAATTGGGGAGAAGAGGAGTTTGTGGCACAACTTGACTAGAAGTAGGAATCGGTTGGTAGGACATGTTCTGAGGCATCAAGGAATCACCAATTTAGTACTGGAGGGCAGTGTGGAGGGTAAAAATCGTAGAGGGAGACCAAGAGATGACTACACTAAGCAGATTCAGAAGGATGTAGGTTGGGGTAGGTGCTGGGAGATGAAGCAGCTTGCACAGGATAGAGTAGCATGGAGAGCTGCATCAAACCAGTCTCAGGACTGAAGACCAAAACAACAACAACAAATGTGAGTGATTACAATGACTACTGTTAACCAGCTGCCCCACACTTTGTATAGACCCTCTACATACTCCTTCGACCTCCCACCTTTCCCATCTTTGCTGAAGACTGGTTCTCCATCTGAGATCTTTATATTCGTACAGCTGCTTCTCTTTGTTTCCCGAATACCTCCTTAACTTTCCTGTAGCCTAATTCACAGAACAATTTCGGTCGAGTGGTAAAAAGTGAAACAAATGCCTGAAATGGCATCGGCTTTTATTGAAATGTAAAAAGACAGTAAAACTGGGCAACAGACGGGCAACTTTGCAAACTGTCAGTGTGGCGGGTGCGAGGTAGGTCGATGTTACTAAATCGCATCGTCCCATGTCTGGCTAATAAACACTCTCCGAAAGGTACGACTTTTATCCAGGACGGCGCCCCACTCCGCACTGCTACACGTGTGCAAGATGTCTCGCGCACATTATTTAGTGAGGATCACGAGCTGAGCAGCCACTCCCGGCTCCCCAGACCTCAGTACGTGTGATTATTGGCTGTGGGCTTAGCTGAGGTCTCAAGTCACCCGCGATCGTCCGACCGCATTAACGATGCTAAAAGACAACACTCGACGGCAGTTTTTCACCATACCTACTGGTGAGTTGTACAGAGCATTTCACAACGTTGTCGCCTGACTACAGGCACTGTGGGTGAATGACGGCCGACATACTGAGCATTTGTTATAAGTAACATCTTCAAAACTCCATTGCTATGCTAAATATTGCTTTTGTATCATATAAAGAGCCATCTGTTGGTGTACATCTACATCTACATCTACATCTACATGGATACTCTGCAAATTACATTTAAGTGCCTGGCAGAGGGTTCATAGAAACACCTTCACAATTCTCTATTATTCCAATTTCGTATAGCGCGGGGAAAGAATGAAAACCTGTATCTTTCCGTACGAGCTCTGATTTCCCTTATTTTATGGTGGTGATCGTGCCTCCCTATATAGTTCGGTGTCAACAAAACATTTTCGCACCCGGAGGAGAAAGTTGGTGATTGGAATTTCGTGAGAAGATTCCGTCACTACGAAAAACGCCTTAAATGATGCCTAACCCACATCCGGTATCATTTCGGTGACACTCTCTCCCATATTTCGCGATAAAACAAAATGTGCTGCCTTTCTTTGAACTTTTTCGATGTACTCCGTCAGTCCTATCTGGTAGGTATTCCATACCGCGCAGCAGTATTCTAAAAGAGGACGGACAAGTGTAGTGTAGGCAGTCTCCTTAGAAAATATAACCGACCTACTAAGTGTCCTGAAAATAAAACGCAGCCTTTGGTGAGCCTTTCCCACAACATTTTCTATGTGTTCTGTCCAATTTAACTTGTTCGTAATTGTAATACCTAGATATATAGTTGAATTTACGGCTTTTCGATTAGACCTATTTATCGTGTAACCTAAGTTTAAAGAGTTCCTTTTAGTACTCTTGTGGATGATCTCACACTTTTCGTTATTTAGGGTCAGCTGCAACTTTTCGCACAATCAGATATCTTTTCTAAATCATTTTGCAGTTTATTTTGATCTTTTGATCTAGGCGCGCAGTCCGGAACCGTGCGACTGCTACTGTCGCAGATTCGAATCCTGTGTGTGATGTCCTTAGGTTAGTTAGGTTTAAGTAGTTCTAAGTTCTAGGGGACTAGTGACCGCAGCAGTTGAGTCCCATAGTGCTCAGAGTAATTTAAATTTGATCTTTTGATGACTTTATTAGTCGATAAACGGAAGCGTCATCTGCAAACAACCGAAGACAGCTGCTCAGATTGTCTCCCAAATCGTTTATATGGATAAGGAACAGAAAAGGGCCTATAGCACTACCTTGGGGAACGCCGGAAATCACTTCTGCTTTACTCGATGACGTTCCGTCAATTACTAAGAATTGTGACCTCCGTGACAGGAAATGGCCAATCCAGTCACAAAACTGAGACGATATTCCATAATCACGCATTTTCACTACGAGCCGCTTGTGCGGTACAGTGTCAAAAGCCTTCCGGAAATACGGAATCGATCTCAAATCCCTTGTCAATAGCACTCAACAAGAGCTAGTTGTGTTTCACAGGAACGATCTTTACTAAACCCATGTTGACTGCGTGTCAATAGACCGTTTCCTTCGAGGTAATTCGTAATGTTCGAACACAATATATGTTCTAAAGTCCTGCTGCATATCGACGTTAACGATATGGTCCTGCAAGTTAGTGGATTACTCCTACTACCTTTCTTGTATATTGGCGTGACCTGTGCAACCTTCCAGTATTGGGGTACAGATCTCACGTTGAGCGGACGGTTGTATATGATTGTTAAGCATGGAGCTAATGCATCAGCATACTCGGAAAGGAACCAAATTTTTATACAGTCTGGGGCAGAAGACTTGCTTTTATTAAGTGATTTGAGTTGCTTCACTACTCCAAGGATTTACTTCTACGTTGCTCTCGTTGGCAGCTGTTCTCGATTCGAATTCTGGAACATTTACTACTTCTTCTTTTGTGAAGGCATTTCGGAAGGCTGCGTTTAGTAACTCTACTTCGGTAGCTCTGTCTTCGATAGTATCTCCAGTGTTATAGCGCAGAGGAGGCATTGATTGTACATTGCCACTAGCATACTTCATATACGACCAGAATATCTTGGATTTGCCTGCCAGGTTTCGAGACAAAGTTTCGTTGTGGAAACTGTTATAGGCATCTCGCATTGAACTCTGGCTATCCTTTAGAGAAGCCCGGAATTTAGCGCAATCTTAGGGATTTTGCGTCTGTTTAAATTTGGCATGTTTGTTTAGTTGTTTCTGCAACAGTGTTCTAACCCGTTTTGTGTACCACGGAGGATCAGCTCCGCCGTTTGTTAGTTTATTTCGTATAAATCTCTCAATTGCTGCCGATACTATTTTTTGAATGGAAACGACTTCTGGTCTACACTTATATTATTAATTTGGAATGAGTCTCTCAGGAAGGCGTCAAGTGAATTTTTATCAGCATTTTTGAATAGGTATACTTTTTGTTTGTTTTTCGAGGATTTCGGGATTACAATATACAGTCTCGCTACGACAACCTTGTGTTCACTAATCCCTATAACGGTTTTGATGCTCGTTATTAACTCAGGATTATTTGTCATTTGCACTTTCTTTAGTTTCAGTAAAAACCTAAATTTGGGAAATTTGTGGTAAGTTCCTATGGGACCAAACAGCTGAGACCATCGGTCCCTAACTTAAACTGACTTACATTACGGACAAAACACACACCCGTGCCCGAGGAAGGGCTCGAACCTCCGAGGGGAGCCGTGCGAACCGGGGCAAGGCGCCCAAGACAACTCGGCTACCGCGTGCGGCTCTCACTACCTGCATTATTCCGTGAAATATTGACTTTTGAAATAATACGGACTTTAGCATTTCCCTGCACAATATCAACAACAAGGCTTCCAAGACACTTCCCTGGGGCACAATCTAAGTTACTTTGATACTTAATGATGACTCTTCATCCAAGATTACAAGCTACATTCTCCTTATCAAATATCCTCAACTGACGCCAATTTTCATTGATTCCTCATAGTGCCTTACTTTTGGCAATAGTATAGCAGTGGTACTGAATCAAATACTTTTCGAAAATCGAAAAATACTGCATTTATCTGCCTTCGTCCATTACTTTTAGCAGTCATCTGAGAAAATAGCGAGTTGGGTTTCACGTGATCATTGTTTTCGGAAATCATACAGGTTGCCATGGGGAGGTCATTCTGTCAGAGATACCTCGTTATTTTTTAATTTAGAATATATTCGAAGATTCTATAACAAATCGATATCAAGGATACCGGACGGAAGTTTTGAGGATCACGTGTACTGCCCTTCTTGTAAACGGGTGCGATCTGTGATTTCTTCCAACTACTGGGCAGGGCTTTTTGTTCGTGCGATGGACGATGGATTATAGTTAACAGAACTGCCGCAAATACCATGCACCGTGTTAAGGGATCGGCCGAGCCATGGAGCTTCATTCAATTTGAGAGATTTCAGCTGTTCTCAATGTTCGATGATCTATTGGAATTTGCCGGACGCTGTGGCCGAGCGGTTCTAGGCGCTTCAGCCCGGGAATGCGCTGCTGCTACGGTCGCAGGTTCGAATCCTGCCTCGGGCATGGATGTGTGTGATGTCCTTAGGTTAGTTAGGCTTAAGTAGTTCCAGGTCTAGGGGACTGATGACTTCAGATGTTAAGTCCCATAGGGCTCAGAGCAATTTGAACCATCTATTGAAACTGATTAAAGGTAAACACACTATATGAGCAGAAGCGTTCTCTTCTGCAAATGCTTTGCAAAAAAGAGATGACAGTCCTTTTTGAACAGCAATCTGTTTTAGACTAATTATTATTGGTTTTCCCATATTAAGGATACTGCAAATAATTAAACAGTATTTTCACCATATTTATAACGCATCTTCCTAGTCATTCTGGGAGTATGGATATACGTTATAACACACATAAAAACTATAGGCCATGAAAGAATAATGCGAATGAGACGAAAATCCGTCAATGTGTAGTACATGTACAGAACAATGTGGATGATTTATCCAACAGAAAGTGCTTCAGAAATCGAGCAAGTAAGTAACGCGTTGATCCACATCTGGTGCTTATTCAGGTATTTATTCGATTCGGCATTATTAAGTACAGTTGTTGGATGTTCTCCTGAGGTATATCGTGCCAAAATTCTGTCGAACTGTCGCGTTAGATCGGCGAAATCCCGACGAGAGATCCGTACCCAACGACTGGAAAGCTGCACAGGTCACACCAATATTCAAGAAAGGTAGTAGGATAACATTATGAATTACATCGAAGAAAACGATCTATTGACACACAGTGAACATGGATTTAGTGAAGATCGTTCTTATGTAACATGTGAAGTGTTGACTGCTATTGACAAGTGATTTCAGATCGATTCCGTATTTCTGGATATACAGAAGGCTTTTGACACTGTACCACATGAGCGGCTTTTAGTGAAATTGCGTGCTTTGGAATATCGTCTCAGTTTTGTGACTGGATTTGTGATTTGCTGTCAGGGAAGTCACAGTTCGTAGCAATCGACGGAAAGCCATCGAGTAAAACAGAAGTGACTTCTGGCGTTCCAAAGGTAGTTTATAGGCCCTTTTCTGTTCCTTATATTTATAAACGATTTGGAAGACAATCTGAGTAGCTGTCATAGATTGTTTGCAGATGACCCTGTCGTTTATCGACTAGTAAAGTCGTGAGAAGAGCAAAACAAATTACGACACGATTTAGAAAATATATCTGTATAGTGCGAAAATTGGCAATTGACCCTAAATAACGAAAAGCGTGAGGTCATCCATTTGAGTGCTGAAAGGAATCCGTTAAACTTCGGTTACACGATAAATCAGTCAAATATGAAGGCCGTAGATTCAACTAAATGCCTAGGAATTACAATTACGAACAACCAAAAATTGGAAGGAACACAAAGAAAATGTTGTGGGGACGGCTAACCAAAGACTCCGTTTTATTGGTAGGACACTTAGAAAATGTAACAGATCTACTAACGAGACTGACTACACTACGTTTATCCGTCCTCTTTTAGAATACTGCTGCGTGGTGTGGGTTCCTTACCAGATAAGACTGACTGAGTACATCGAAAAAGTTCAAAGAAGGGCAGCACGTATTGTATTATCGCGAAATATGGGAGAGAGTGCCACAGAAATGATACAGGATTTGGGCTGGACATCATTAAAAGAAAGCCGTTTTTCGTTCCGACGGAATCTTGTCATGAAATTCACCAACTTTCTACTCCGAATGCGAAAATATATTGTTGACACTGACTACATAGGGAGAAACGATCACCACGATAAGGGAAAGCAGAGCTCGTACGAAAAGATATAGGTGTTCGTTGTTTCGCGAGGTTTACGAGTTTGGAATAATAGAGGATTGTGAAGGTGGTTCGATGATCCCTCTGCCAGGCACTTCAATGTACTTTGCAGAGTATCCATGCAGATGAGGTGCTGCCCATAATGCTCCGAACGTTCTCAGTTGGAGAGAGACCAGGCAACCTTGCCGGCCGAGGTATGGTTTGGCAAGGACGAAGACAAGCAGTAGAAACTCTCGCCGTGTGCTGACAGGCATTGTCTTTCTGAAGTGTCAGACCAGAATGGCTACTCATGAAGAACAAAAAAAAAAAAAAACAAAAAACAGCACGTGCAATGTCTTGGACGTACCACTGCAGTGCTGTAAGGGTGTCGCGGCTGACAACCAAAGAGGCCTTACTGTGAAAAGTAATGGCACCCCGGAGCATGACTCCTGGTTGTCGGGTTGTATGGCGGTATACCACCACTGTCCATGAGGTTTCCACAAACGCCTTCGGCCTGGAATCTCATTGGCTGGGGTAGAGCTGTCTTCATTCTTGAGTCCCGCTTCGAACTGAGCGAAAGTGCGTCGGGAGGCGTCCTTGACAGCAGTGGGATACCTACTTGACTCTTCCAAATTGGACTGTAGAGTGTAACGTGGTTACCGGTTCCAGTGTCTGCTTAGAATCGACGTTTAACGTGATCCAGTAACAAGATTTTGAGGTAATACTATTTTGTTCCCATCGGGATGCTTATTATCGCTGAGCATCCATGCCGCTCACCATTGGAATGCTTGATTTCGTTGAGTATCCATGGCAGGTGAGCCTGTCATTATCACCTTGTGGGCAATTTAAATTATTAGAGTGGTTGTGGCTTGTGTTCCGCGTAGCGGCCAGCGTGAGATTTACAGCGGTTGGGCGGAAACGCACATCTAAATCGGTCACCCTGTTGGCGGGGTTCGAGGGAGGCGACCGAAGTGAAGCATTCAGCTTCAAATGGTTCAAATGGCTCTGAGCACTATGGGGCTTATCATCTGAGGTCATCAGTGCCCTAGAACTCAGAACTCAGGATTGGAACCTGCGATAGTAGCGATCGCGCGGTTCCAGAATGAAGCGCCTAGAACCGCTCGGCCACAACGCCCGGCGAAGCATTCACGTGGTTTGGGCACTTATCACAGCCAACCCCGTAGGAAACAGAAAACTACGTTACCATACAAGTAGCTTATTTGCTAGAAATGTCTTTTATTTGCCCCGTACAAATTTACAACACACTCAAGCAATGTCTGAAGATCAGTATGTACCTTTTGAACAGAAAGGTTTACATTTACATCGTAAATGAAACGTAGAATCAAATGCTTTGTGTCTTAAATGCAAAAACAGGCACAGTGGATATTTGTCAATTACCACGCCATCTACCGCGATTGGGAAACAATGGTCTGCGTAGGCCGTAGGAATGTTTCTTTTTTTCTTTTCTTTTCTTTCTTTTACTTACATACTTTCCTGCATGACGGACTGCCACCGACTCGTTGTTATGTTCGTAGCTATCGCTTGGTCTCGCGCTGTTAGTAAGATAGTAAGGGACTTCTGTCTTGGTGCGTGACAGTGGATAAGTGTGGCGAACAGAAATTCGCGAAATACTGAGCAACAAATACTCTTAGGAAAAGCTACATACTCTGTGATTAACGAACTTTACCGTACATATGAAAATGCGTTTATTGTTTCATTTGACGGACGCCATACGATGCTTGCCCAGTTTCGTTATTCAAACTTTAATAAATATATCAGTTTTTAATGTCCCAGAGCGTTTTCGTTACTTGCAGTTTGCCGACAATCAACAGAGTCACAAAGAAAAAAAAATCCAGATATACTACGAGGTAAAACCACTCGTAACAAACAAATGAGTAACCGAACGATTCTCTACAGTGATTTCGTATAAGCATTTCGCTTATTCTTCATATGTATAATCCTTTTCACGATTTTGCGCATTTCCGTCAGTAACTGCAAATATAGTCTGTAAGAAAGTATTATGAAAACAATATATTACATATATGCAATGAAAAGTACATGCCTAATGACATAAGGCAGCTTCCTCGCATATCGAGCTTCATTTAAATAGCATTATTTTAAGAGAGTATTACTGCTGTTAAATATGTCGCGTAACGCAACGTTAATGCCAGTATGGATGCAACAGGGAGAGGATTGTATAAGCGAGTATGTTAAGTAATGCGGTAAAGTTCAAAGGTAATAGAGAATATAGCCTTTTCTGAGAGAACTAAGTGTTCTACATCCCACAGTACACTGAAGTATCTGCCAACCACAATCACTCACCTCGGGCCACCACAGTACTGATGAAACACGTTGAAGACTCTATCACCACTAAATTGCATCATAAGTGATACAATCAAAACATTTTTACATATATGACAATGCTCTTAAGTCATATACACTCAAGAGCCAAAGAAACTGGGACACCTCCCTAACATCGTGTAAAGCCCCCGTGAGTACACGGAAGTACCGCAACTCGACGTGGCATGGCTCGACTAATGTCTGAGGTTAGAATTACATTAATACCTTCAGCTGCTGATGGGCGTTGATATATATTAACGAGCACAGGTGAAAATGTGTGCCCCGACCGGGACTCGAACCCGGGATCTCCTGCTTACATGAAGGACGCTCTATCCCGGTCGGGCACACATTTTCACCAGTCCCCGTTGCTATACGTCAACGCCCGTCAGCAGCTCAAGGTATTAATACAATCGTAATTTCGTTCTAGACGGCCTCAGGTCAGCAATGGTGTCTGTTCTTTCGTACGAGACTCGTCCGACCAGGCAACATATTTCCAGTCACCAGTAGTCCAATATCGGTGTTGAAGGGCCTAGTGCAGGCGTAAAGCTTTGTGTCGTGCAGTCATCAAGGATACACGAGTGGGCTTTCAGCTCCGAAAGCCCATATCGATGATGTTTCGTTAAATGATTCGGTCGCAGTGATGTGGGAGACTTGCTATTTTACCGGATTCCTGATACTCACGGTTCACTACACATACATCCTCACTTCGTCGCTACTTTGGAGATGCTGTGTCCCATAGCTCGTGCGCCTACTATAACATCACGTTCAAACTCACTTAAATCTTGATAACCTGTCATTGTAGCAGTAGTAACCGATCTAACAACTGAGCGTGACACCTGTTCTCTTATATTGCCGTTGCCAACCGCAGCGCCGTATTCAGCCTGTATTTGAATACGCATGCCTATACCAGTCTGTTTGGCGCTTCAGTGCATATTATTTAGTATTACCGAAGAGTATTTATTGCTCCATATTTCGCGGACTTTGCTTATTTCACTCAGCCACTACCACGTACCGCGACCAAACTAACATGGTAACTGCAATCATAATATCATTAATGAGATATACGTCTGTGTGCATCTCATATCTGGACCGCTACGCATGGCTGGTCTCATGCCACACATTCTGACTCGGGCAGCGATCTGGATGAGAAAAACTGGCGATACCTGCAAGAAAATGACCCAGGTTCCGAGCCAGAACCACAATCCCACAACGAGGCAGCTTTCATCGAATAACCTGGTGGCTGGGATTTGTTGCAGCTGCGGTGTTCATTCCTTCGTATGGGCCATTACTATGGAGTAACACTTGTAAGCAGCAACACTCTGATGTAATGAAAGTTTACTTTATTACTGGCGCTTCCTGGCAGATTAAAACTGTGTGCTCGACCGAGACTCGAACTCGGGATATTTGCCTCACGGCGTTCTCTGCCGTCTGAGCTACCCAAGCACGACTCACTACCAGTCCTCACAGCTTCAATTGTGCCAGTACCCCGTCTCCTACCTTCCTAACTTCACCGAAGCTCTTCTGCGAACGTTGCAGAACTGGCTCTCCTGGACGAAAGGATTTTGTAGAGACATGGCTTAGCCACAGCCTGGTGGATATTTCCAGATTGATATTGGGTACTTTATTACTGTTTAATTAAACAGCTTCATTAAGCAACGAGAAAGTAACTCACATTATATGAGCTGAATCACTAAGATTAAACTGCGTAATAACAGTAGCGCCGTCATTCACTAATGAACATGAAAAATATCAGTTCTGAGATGTATCTAAAGATTCTTACGAAAATTCCAATAGAGTTGCAGATTCTCAAGATAAGAAGGCTACACACAGCCCGCTACACTGGCCATACTAATGTAAAAGTTGATTCCTTATTTCCCTCGCAAAGTCCAAAACATCCCCACCACGCCTGAGGTTTTGCGGACCTCCTACCACGCCGTGCGTCAGCGCCGGCACGGAGACCTGTCTCTGAACTAACATAGCACACCATTAATTCAGGCTGAAACACGCCACCACTCTCCAGGACAGGTTCAAGACCCACCCGTGGCCGGCGATAAGTCGCACGGAGACGTGGTGTGGATGTTTTACCAAATAGGCGCGCCTCCACTGACGGAACAGTTTCTGTCAACCTGCAGACTACAGGGCCCCTCATCATACAAGATACTTCCAGTCAGCGTTTGGTGTTAGGAAGCCTTCCAAATTTCGTATATAGTCTACACTCGACATTCAAAATTATGTTTGAGAACATTTTTCATATTATCCCCACTATTTGTAGATAAAGAAAGAAAATGATTACAGTGCTTCAAAAAGTAATATTTGCAGTAAACTGAAAAACGTATTGATTTAATTTTACGTATTTTAAAAGAAGAAATGTTAAATTTTCTCGCGCAGAGTGAAAGAGACTGGCGCGGCTATATGCGCACTGTTTTGACGGACAGGTGGAGCGGAGCTAGATAGGAGCTGGCGTGTATAGCTGGCTGTCTAACTAGCAGGCGATAACCCTGATACTGGCGGAATGTGTGCGCCACTTAGAAAGCGAGTGTCGTAATGACTGCAAGTCTAGTATACAGGCACGTTAATGCAAGTGCTTTTTTCCAAGGGAGAGTGGTCTCCCTGGCCCTCGCGACGTGTGACGATGCCTCACGCCGCAAATTCTGAGATCGCAAGCTATTAGGATGGTGCATAAGATCGCAGCGTTTTCTTCTGTATATTAATATTGTTATAGGTTTTGGATTTTACAAGGAGTGTTATACGTCATTGGTCCCTTACCTGCATTTGTCGTAGATCCCTCGCCCAGCGTAAAGTTTCAAGCGACTGGAACAAAAGCGCAGATGACTCCAGTATATAGAGAGGTAAAAAAACGGACCCGTAAAATTAGAGACCAATATCCCTAACTTCTGATTGCAGCAGACTCCCTGAACACATTCTCAGTTCGATTATAATAGACTTACTTGAGGCTAAGCAACTTACGTCGACGAATCAACATGGCTTTAGGAAGCATCGTAAGTGCGAAACTCAGCTTGCCCTTTCCTCACGTGACATACTGAGAACTATGTATGAAGGGCAACAGGCAGATTCCATATTTCTAGATTTCCGGAAAGAATTTGACATCGTGCCCCATTGCAGATTGTTAAAGAAACTACGAGCATTTCGAATAAGTTCACAGAAATGTGAATGGCTCGAAAACTTCTTGAATAATAGTACGCAGTATGTTGTCCTCGACGGTGAGGGTTCATCAGAGACAACGAAATGTGATAGAACGGCTGTTGGTCTTTATACAGGGCGAGGCCATCTAAATGTTCAATACATTAGCTCCGAGGAACAAATGGCAGTTTACTGAAATGTCCAGTCCTAGTTGCTTTTGGTAAAATATGTCAAAAGCTGGGGATAGTGAATTTTACGGGTAGTTAAGGAAAGTATTAAATTGATGGGGGTGTTGAAGTAACGACAAT
Source organism: Schistocerca gregaria (assembly GCF_023897955.1). Taxonomy (NCBI): domain Eukaryota; kingdom Metazoa; phylum Arthropoda; class Insecta; order Orthoptera; family Acrididae; genus Schistocerca; species Schistocerca gregaria. The sequence continues at coordinate 112,278 of NW_026062114.1, read as the reverse complement.
TTAATAATTATACTTTGCTAACTTCCAGCATTCTGGAAGGCATTGTAGTGTCTCGAGAATTTCGGGGTAAATTATAGAGACCCTCGTATTTCCACCGTCTTGAACACGGGTTATTTTAGAGACGAGTGTGGTAAAGTAGAATGCATCTACTGCACCACAATTATGTGTGTGCAGGACGGACATGTATGGGACGGATGATAGGCGCGGGCAGGTAGTCGCCGATCCTGGCTAACAAGGGGAAGGCCTCATACACGGCCAACCGATTCGGCTCAAATTTGGCAGGTTGCTTGTGTAGAACCTAAAATGAAATACTCCAAGATATTTTGGGTCAACACCCCCACAATTTTGAGAAAATCAACCCTAAAGGTTTTGACGAGCAACGGACTCAGAATTAGAGCGATCGATAGATAATTGTAAATAGAGCATTTTTCATCATCAGGTATGGGGTCCGCAAACGCAAACTTTTCCTAAAATCGAGGAAAGAAACTTTTACAATTGTCGCTCCTGTACCCACATGGTAAACGCTTTTCGCCGACAGCGGCGATAGCGGAACAGCTAAGGTAACTAACTGGCTGGGAATCGGAGAATCGTAGCGGATGTTATTATTTTCGTTTGTATTTTTCCATATCTCAATTGATAGGGATAGGATGGTTAATAAGGTAAGTAAATTAATAAAGAATGATAATAATAAGGTTGTTTGTTGTTGTCTTCAGTCCTGAGACTGGCTTGATGCAGCTCTCCATGCTACTCTATCCTGTGCAAGCTGCTTCATCTCCCAGTACATACTGCAACCTACATCCCTCTGAATCTGCTCAGTGTACTCATCTCTCGGTCTCCCTCTACGATTTTTACCCCCCACGCTGCCCTCCAATGCTAAATTTGTGATCCCTTGATGCCTCAAAACATGTCCTACCAACGGATCCCTTCTTCTAGTCAAGTTGTGCCACAATCTTCTCTTCTCCCCAATCCTATTCAATACCTCCTCATTAGTTACGTGCTCTATTCACCTTATCTTCAGTATTCTTCTGTAGCACCACATTTCGAAAGCTTCTATTCTCTTCTTGTCCAAACTAGTTATCGTCCATGTTTCACTTCCATACATGGCTACACTCCAAACAAATACTTTCAGAAACGACTTCCTGATACATAAATCTATATTCGATGTTAACAAATTTCTCTTCTTCAGAAACGCTTTCCTTGCCATTGCCAGTCTGCATTTTATATCCTCTCTACTTCGACCATCATCAGTTATTTTACTTCCTAAATAGCAAAACTCCTTTACTACTTTAAGTGTCTCATTTCCTAATCTAATTCCCTCAGCATCACCCGATTTAATTTGACTACATTCCATTATCCTCGTTTTGCTTTTGTTAATGTTCATCTTATATCCTCCTTTCAAGACCCTGTCCATTCCGTTCAACTGCTCTTCCAAGTCCTTTGCCGTCTCTGACAGAATTACAATGTCATCGGCGAACCTCAAAGTTTTTACTTCGTCTCCATGAATTTTAATACCTACTCCAAATTTTTCTTTTGTTTCCTTTACTGCTTGCTCAATATACAGATTGAATAACATCGGGGAGAGGCTACAAACCTGTCTCACTCCCTTCCCAACCACTGATTCCCTTTCATGCCCCTAGACTCTTATAAATGCCATCTTGTTTCTGTACAAATTGTAAATAGCCTTTCGCTCCCTGTATATTACCCATGCCACCTTCAGAAATTCAAAGAGATAAAACTTTTGACAATGTTGACTGGAATACTCTAAGGAAAGGCAAACCTACGTTTCTAGCTTTTGTAGACATAATCTATTTTCTAAGATAAGTCGTGGGGTCAGTATTGCCTCACGTATTCCAATATTTCCTAACTTATCTTCCCTGAGGTCGACTTCTGCCAGTTTTTCCATTCGTCTGTAAGGAATTCGCGTTAGTATTTAGCAGCCATGACTTACTAAACTGATAGTTCGGTAATTTTCACATCTGCCAACACCTGCTTTCTTTGGGATTGGAATTATTATATTCTTCTTGAAGTCTGAGGGTAATTTTTCTGTCTCATGCATTTTGGTCACCAGATGGTAGTTTTGTTAGGCGTGGCTCTCCCAAGGCTGTCAGTAGTTCTAATTGAATGTTGTCTACTCCCGGGGCCTTATTTCGACTTAGGTCTTTCAGTGCTTTGTCAAACTCTTGATGCAGTATCATATCTCCTATATCAACTTCATCTACATTTTCCTCCGGTTGTATGATATTGTCCTCAAGAACACCGCCCTTGTATAGACCCTCTATATACTCCTTCCACATTTCTGGTTTCCCTTCTTTGCTTAGAACTGCGTTTCCATCTCAAATCTTGAAATCCATGCAAGTGGTTCTCTTTTCTCCAAAGGTCTCCTTAATTTTCCTGTAGGCAGTGTCTATCTTTCCCCTAGTGACTATCACGACAGCTGTCCCGCAGAAATATGTGGACGGCAATCAGCGCAAAGCGTGTTGCACGTGGTGTCCACTCACAAGCAAATATTCTGTTAGGCCAAATTATGGCAAAGGTGTGATGCACAGAGGAGTAAAAAACAAACCAGTTTGAGATGGGCTATAGTACCGTGTATACACGTATTCTGGGTCTGGTGCACGAGCCATGGACTACTTGGGTTGAGCTTAACGTGAGCTACTGATGTGTTTGGCTTTATTTAGGGCTGTCCACATGTTTCGCTTTCGTTCATAAGTACAGTGTGCCTGGTGGTTCATAAAGAAAGTTTGCTTCACTCCAGACTTACGTCCATTGTTATTTCGTGGTCACGTGATCGGACGACATGCTCATATCACTGAGGCCTGTATGCCCTCAATGTGCACTCCTGTGAGAACATCATTTACCGCATTCACCAGCTAGTAGACATTATAAATAGATTTCATTTGCCGATTACTTGTTTACTCTTTTGTGCAGAGTCAATGTATCTATGGCAAACAAACCTCATCAAGTTCCATCGCCATGCCATCACTTTATCCTTGTCCCTCAACACAGTACAAGTGTACAGCAATAAAGCTAGTTCACTGCGCAACTGGCATGTGAGCAACAATATTAGCCTGTTCCGTCGTCACTGGTGATCCAGATGTGATCTGTGCATAACACTTGGTGAAGAACTTTCGCTGATGTCTGTGACATGGAACCATTAGGTGACAAACCATCGAGTTTTTTGTAATAAGCCTCTACATCCTTACATTTGTCCTATAGCCATCCCTGCTGAGCCATTTTGCACTTCCTGTCGATCTCATTTTTGAGACGGTTATATTCCTTTTTGCCCGCTTCATTTACTGCATTTTTATATTTTCTCCTTTCATCAATTAAATTCAATATATCTTCTGTTACCCAAGGACTTTTACTAGCCCTCGTCTTTTTACTTACTTGATCCACTGCTGCCTTCACTACTTCATCCCTCAAACCTACTCATTCTTCTTCTACTGTATTTGTTTGCCCTATTCCTCTCAATTGCTCTCTTATGCTCTCCTTGAAACTCCTTAAAACCTCTGGTTCTTTCAGTTCATCCAGATCCCATCTCCTTAAATTCCCACCTTTTTGCAGTTTATTGAGTTTTAATCTACAGTTCATAACCAATAGATTGTGGTCACAGTCCACATCTGCCCTGGAAATGTCATACAATTTAAAACCTGGTTCCTAAATCTCTGTCTTATAATTATATAATCTATCTGAAACCTGTCAGTATCTCCAGGCCTCTTCCATGTATACAACCTTCTTTTATGGTTCTTGAACCATGTGTTAGCTATGATTAAGTACTGCTCTGTACAAAATTCTACCAGGCGGTTTCCTCTTTCATTTATTACCCCCAATCCATCTTCACCTACTACGTTACCTTCTCTCCCTTTTCCTACTGTCGAATTCCTGTCACCCATGACTATTAAATTTTAATCTCTCTTCACTATCTGAATAATTTCTTTTATTTCATCAATTTCTTCGTCATCTGCAGAGCTGGTTGGCATATAAACTTGTACTACTGTAATAGGCGTGGGCTTCGAATCTATCTTGGCCACAATAATGCGTTCACTATGCTGTTTGTAGTAGCTTACCCGAACTCCTATTTTTTTTAATCATTATTAAGCGTACTCTTGCTTTATCCCTATTTGATTTTGTGTTTATAACCCTGTATTCACCTGACCGGAAATCTTGTTCCTCCTGCCACCGAACTTCACTAATTCCCACTATCTCTAACTTTAACCTATCCATTTCCCTTTTTAAATTTTCTAACCTACCTGCGCGATTAATGGGTCTGACATTCCACGCTCCGATTCCTAGTATGCCAGTTTTCTTTCTCCTGATAACGACGTCTCCTTGAGTAGTCCCCGCCCGGAGACCCGAATGGGGGACTATTTTACCACAGGAATATTTTACCCAAGAGGACGCCATCATCATTTAACCATACAGTAAAGCTGCATGCCCTCGGGAAAAATTACGACTGTAGTTTCCCCTTACTTTCAGCCGTTTGCAGTACCAGCACAGCAAGGCCGTTTTGGTTAGTGTTACAAGGCCAGATCAGTAAATCATCCAGACAGTTACCCCTGTAACTACTGAAAAGGCTGCTGCCCCTCTTCAGGAACACACGTTTGTCTGGCCTCTCAACAGATACCCCTCCGTTGTTGTTGCACCTACTGTACGGCTATCTTTATCGCTGAGGCACGCAAGGCTCCCCACGAATGGCAAGTTCCAAGGTTCATGGGGGGGGGGGGGGGGGGGGGGGCATGTACCATATAGCCATGGAATGAGAGCAGATACACGGGGGATTTATCTATGAAGTGACTACAGAAAACGGCGTCCGTCACGCCACGCAAAGAGACATAAGCAATGCATACTTTACCCCTTATTCTCACCTGTACACGAGGACGAGATCTGATCAAGAGATCATTAGTGTTGTCGCTGGTTTGACACACGCAGCGGTTACTCCGGAACTCCAACAGGAACTGCTAGAACCGGTGACTGAAGAAGAAATGTTGGATGCCATAGGAAAAGGGCCACCCAATGAGCTACTAGGACCGGATGGGTTACCTCTGGAGATTTATAGGACGTTCCAGAGACTACTGGTGCCCTATTGGACTACTATATGTCAAGAGCTCATGACAATAGAGGCGCAACATCCCGCTGCATTTGTAGAAGGTACCACCATCCCAATCCGTAAACCTCACGGAGGTTCACGTACTACAGTCTACCGACCATTGACTTGGTTGAACCGTGATACGAAAAACTTCACGCGTCGAGTGGCAGCTCGAATTCTGCGTACGACATCCCGTGTCCTATCAATGGATGAGTCATCGATAAGTGGGACGCATAATATCCGCTCCGCCCTGTGCCGCTGATTGCCCTCGCTAAGGTGCGTCGCGTATCGGGAGCTCTGGCTGCGATATTCGTCAGCATTTGATTGCGTCAGTCATACGTACTAAGCTGCTGTTCTTCAGAATAAGCATTACCCCGACGCTTCCTCCGAGGTGTTACTCGTCTCCTACGTGGCGCAACAGGGAAAGCGCTTGTCAACGTTAGACTGTCGAACACCTTGTAAATTCGTCGCTGTGTTACACAGGTACGCCTATTATGGACAATACTGTACGCCTTAGCATTAGAACCTTTGTTAAGCGGGCTGCGACACCGCCTCGCGGGTTTGTCTCTTGGTGGCTCCTTTTTTAGGTGCACTGCGTATGCAGATGATCTGATGTTACCTCTTCGTGACGAACGTGATGTTCGCAAAGCATTGGATTGGTTAGCCACTTCGAAGCTTCGAGATGCCGTGTAAATGTACATAAATCAATGGCTTTGAACACTGGCACGAGATGACACCTGCGAGGGTGGCACTGCGCGATAAAATCCGTTGTCTCGGTATCGACTTCACGGACTACATCTCACGCACGACCACCATCAATTATCGGAGTCTCTTGCAAGTGCTGGGCTTGTGGATCTTCGTCTTCGTGTGTAGGACCTACATCAACGGACCGAATATGTTAACGTCTATCGGGCATCACGAATTCCGCACGTAGCGCAAACACTACCGATGCCTAAACACATAGCTCGGAGCATCGTGGCCGCATTCGGTTCCTTTGTCAGCGCTGGAATGATATTAAAGGTTCGATATTACTCCGTCACCCTTCCAAAAGAACGGGGCGGACTTGGCCTTGTCAGTGTTCACTATCGAGAAGTATTTCTCTTCGTTAGTTTGCACCGCAGGCTTTGGCGACGATGACCGACCAGCCTCACCGGCCTACTGACGGATGGCCTGGCACCGTGTTCCCTTGACCCTCAGGTCAGACACGGGTGCCCTTTTCCTGCTTTGGCAGGCTTTACCTGGAGTACGGCTACCTCCCCGTCTCTCGCTTACCAACAGCCAGTCACCTGCCGCACACTACTTCGCCGCCGGTCGCTTAATGTCGTCGAATTGACGTGTCCTACCGTGCACTGGAACGTAGTATGGTGCACTGTCAACGCGGTGACGCTCGATCCTGGTGTACGTTCGACCTGGTATTCGAGGGACTCTCCATAGGACCCATCTTGCAGATTCGCCTTATGTGTGAACTGCAACGTCTAGAATACAGACCAACACCGGCTCCGTTGTGGGCCAGTGGAAGAGATATGGTGTTTTGAGCGTCAAAGTCTGGCTCTCTTTTTACGTATGTCGCCCTCTTATGCCGATTCCCGCACTCTACTCTACCCCGACGATGTTTATTATCCGAGGACGAAACACAACGCTGTCACGTAGATACAGTGCATGTACTACAGCTATTAAAACATCGATATCTAAGCCTCTTGTGGCGGTAATACAACACTAATGCTGTAGGTAGATAATAAATTTAAACAAATTTAAAGAAATTAATACAAAATTATAGAGATTATATTCGAAGTGAATTGGAAACACGATACTAACTCCCATCGGGTGCTAGAGCAAATTTCGTGAACAGAGTGGATGGTTGTAGTGCTATAATCGTTTAAATAAAGATTTATGCCTAGTTCATGTAATACAGTTATTCATATCTCAGCCTGTTATGGCGGTAGCATGAAACTAATGCTGTAGATAGGCAATAAATTTATAAAAATTTGAACAAATTATATTCGAATTTAAAGGAAACACCATACTAACTCTCATCAGCTGCAAGAATAAACTGTTAGAGCAAATTTCGTGAACATTCTCAAAGACGGTGGCGAACACACTTGATGGTTGTAGAGGTTCTAATTGTTTAAATAAGGACTTATGTCCAGTGCAAGTAATAGAGCTATCGATATCTTAGCCCCATATGGCGGCAACACGACACTAATGCTGTAGGTAGATAATAAATTTAAACAAATTATATCCGAATTGAATGAGCAGGCTCTAGTGGAGGCAACACAACACTAACTCCCATGATTTCTGGGAATAAGCTCTTAGAGGCAGTACCACAATCCTCTTGGAAAATGCACGTTAATTTCGCTCTAACTGCTTAATAAGGTCTTATGTGTAGAGTTGAATGATTTCAAGTAACATACCGACAACCTATATCTCAGCCTCGTGGTGGTAACACACTAATGCCGTAGGTAGATAATAAATTTAAAGAAATCTAATCAAATTTAAACTTATTTAAACAAATTTATAAAAATTATATTCGAATTGAGTGACAATATCATAATAACTTGCATCAGCTGCAGGAGTAAGCTCTTAGAGGAAAATTCGTGAACATTTGACAAGAGCATGGCGAAAACACTTGATAGTGGTACTACCTCTAATGGTTTAAATAAAGACTTATGCCTACTTCCTAGGAAGAGTTGACTTAGGTTAGTGGAGATAGCCAATTCTTTCCCGCCATTTTTTTAGGTTAGTAGAGGTAGCGCAATTGAGCTATCTTCCCTCCAAAAGCCACCATGTTGGATAACGGTAATCGTGTCATCAGCTAACATCAATCGCGTCATCAGTTGCCCCACTACTTGAAGTTACTCATTCTGAAACACTAAATTTTGAAAGTAAAGTTAAATGTTATGCAAAAAAAGACGTTCAGTAACCTCAGTGTAACTTAATGCAAAATTTAGAAAACGGGAAGCATTTATTTTTTACTATTGAAAGATTGAACTGAATTACCTTTGAGCATATGAGAAATCGGTTTCACTTTTAAAATAACAACAATCAAATAAATACCAAGGTAGCAGAAGTCACTCTCTAAGGTTGATACAGAGTAAATGAAATAGCGCTCTCTTAATTTATATTGTTGTAGCCTACAGTCCTGAGACTGGTTTGATGCAGCTCTCCATGCTACTCTATCCTGTGCAAGCTTCTTCATCTCCCAGTACCTACTGCAACCTACATTCTTCTGAATCTGCTTGGTGTATTCATCTATTGGTCTCCCTCTACGATTTTTACCCTCCACGCTCCCCTCCAACACTACACTGGTGATCACTTGATGTCTCAGAACATGTTCTAGAAATCGATCCCTTCTTCCAGTCAAGTTGTGCCACAAACTTCTCTTCTCCCCAATCCTATTAAGTACCTCCTCATTAGTTATGTCATCTACCCATCTAATCTTCAGCATTCTTCTGTAGCACCACATTTCGAAAGCTTCTATTCTCTTCTTGTCTAAACTATTTATCGCCCATGTTACACTTCCATACATGGCTACACTCCATACAAATACTTTCAGAAACGACTTCCTGACACCTACATCTATACTCAATGTTAACAGATTTCTCTTCTTCAGATAAGCTTTCCTTGCCGTTGCCAGTCTACATTTTATATCCTCTCTACTTCGACCAACATCAGTTATTTTTCTCCCCAAATAGCAAAACTCCTTTACAACTTTAAGTGTCACATTTCCTAATCTAATACCTTCAGCATCACCCGACTTAATTCGACAACATTCTATTATCCTCGTTTGGCTTTTGTTGATATCATCTTTTATCCTCCTTTCAAGACACTATCCCTTCCGCATAACTGCTGTTCGTAGTCCTTTGCTGTCTGTGAGGTTTGCCGATGACATTGAGATGAAATAAAAACTTTGATAGTATTACAATAGATTTTAATACCTACTCCGAATTTTTCTTTTGTTTCCTTCACTGCTTCCTCAATATACAGATTGAATAACATCGGGGCGAAGCTACAAACCTGTCTCACTCCCTTCCCAACCACTGATTCCCTTTCATGCCTCTCGACTCTTATAACTGCCATCTGGTTTCTGTACAAACTGTAAATAGCCTTTCGCTCCCTGTATATTACCCCTGCCAACTTCAGAAATTGAAAGAGAGAAAACTTTTGACAGTGTTGACTGGAATACTCTAAGGAAAGGCAAACATACGTTTCTAGCATTTGTAGACTTAATCTATTTTCTAAGATAAGTCGTAGGGTTAGTATTGCCTCACGTATTCCAATATTTCTACGGAATCGAAACTGATCTGCCCTGACGTCGGCTTCTACTAGTTTTTCCAATCGTCTGTAAAGATTTCGCGTTAGTGTTTGGCAGCCGTGACTTATTAAACTGACAGATCGGTAATTTTCGTATCTGTCAATTCCTGCTTTCTTTGGGATTGAAATTATTATATTCTTCTTGAAGTCTGTGGGTATTTCGTCTGCAGATGGTAGAGTTTTGTCACGACTGGCTTTCCCAAGGCTGTCAGTAGTTCTAATGGAATGTTATATACTCCCAGGGCCCTGTTTCGACTCAGGTCTTTCAGTGCTCTCTCAAACTCTTCACGCAGTATCGTATCTCCCATTTCATCTTCATCTACATACTCTTCCATTTCCATAAAATTGTCCTCAAGTACATCGCCCTTGCATAGACCCTCTATATACTCCTTCCACCTTTCTGCTTTCCCTTCTTTGCTTAGAACTGGGTTTCCATCGGAGCTCTTGATATTCATGCAGTTGGTTCTCTTTTCTCAAACGGTCTCTTTAATTTTCCTGTAGGCAGTATCTATCTTCCCCCAAGTGAGATAAGCCTCCTCATCCTTACATTTGTCCTGTAGCCAACCCTGCTTAGCCATTTAGCACTTCCTGTGGTTCTCATTTTGAGACGTCTGTATTCCTTTTTGCCTGCTTCATTTTCTGCATTTTTATATTTTCTCCGTTCATCAATTAAATTCAATATATCTTCTGTTACCCAAGGATTTCTGCTAGCACTTGTCTTTTTACCTACTTGTCCTCTGCTGCATTCACTATTTCATCCCTCAAAGCTACCCACTCTTCATCTACTGTATTCCTTTCCCTCATTCTTTCAATTGTTCCCTTATGCTCCCCCTGAAATTCTGTACAACCTCTGGTTTAGTCAGTTTATCCAGGTCCCATGTACTTAAATTTCCACCTTTTTGCAGTTTCTTCAGTTTTAATCTACTGTTCATAACCAATAGATTGTGGTAAGTGTCCACATCTGCCTCTGGAAATCTCTTAGACTATACAACGGTAAGATACAACTTAAAACCTGGTTCCTAAATCTCTATCGGATACCTGCTAGTATCACCAGGATTCTTCCATGTATACAACCTTCTCTTACGATTCTTGAACCAAGTGTTGGCTTTGATTAAGTTGGGCTCTGTGCAAAATTCTACCAGGCTGCTTCCTCTTTCATATCTTACCCCCCATCTACATCTACATGACTACTCTGCAATTCACATTTAAGTGCTTGGCAGAGGGTTCATCGAACCACATTCATTCTATCTCTCTACCATTCCACTCCCGATCAGCGCGCGGGAAAAACGAACACCTAATTCTTTCTGTTCGAGCTCTAATTTCTCTTAATTTATTTTGATGATCATTCCTTCCTATGTAGGTTTGGCTCAACAAAATATTTTCGCATTAGGAAGAGAAAGTTGGTGACCGAAATTTCGTAAATAGATCTCGCCGCGACGGAACACGTCTTTGCTTTAATGACTTCCACCCCAACTCGCGTATCATATCTGCCACACTCTCTCCCCTATTACGCGATGATACAAAAGGAGCTGCCATTTTTTGCACCCTTTCAATGTCCTCCGCCTATCCCACCTGGTAAGGATCCCACAAGGCGCAGCAATATTCTAACAGAGGACGAACGAGTGTAGTGTAAGCTGTCTCTTCAGTGGACTTGCTGCATCTTCTAAGTGTCCCGCCAATGAAACCCAACCTTTGGCTCGCCTTACCCACAATATTATCTATGTGCTCTTTCCAACTGAAGTTGTTCGTAATTTTAACACCCAGGTACTTAGTTGAATTGACAGCCTTGAGAATTGTACTATTTATCGAGTAATCGAACTCCAGCGGATTTCTTTTGGAACTCATGTGGATCACCTCAGACTTTTCGTTATTTACCAACTGCCACCTGCCGCACCATACAGCAATCTTTTCTAAATTGCTTTGCAACTGATACTGGTCTTCGGATGACCTTACTAGACGGTAAATTACAGCATCATCTGCGATCGACCTAAGAGAACCCAGGTCATTTATATAGATCAGGAACAGCAGAGGTCCCGGGGCGCTTCCCTGGGGATCACCTGATATCACTTCAGTTTTACTCAATGATTTGCCGTCTATTACTACGAACTGCGACCTTCCTGACAGGAAATCACGAATCCAGTCACACAACTGAGACGATACCCCATAGGCGCGCAGCTTGATTAGAAGGCGCTTTTGAGGAACGGTATCAAAAGTTTTCCGGAAATCTAGAAATACTGAATCAACTTGAGATCCCCTGTCGATAGCGGCCATTGCTTCGTACGAATAAAGAGCTAGTTGCGTTGCACAAGAACGATGTTTTCTGAAACCATACTGATTACGTATCAATAGATCGTTCCCTTCGAGTTGACTCATAATGTTTGAATACAGTATATGCTCCAAAACCCTACTGCAAACCGACGTCAATGATATAGGTCTGTAGTTAAATGGATTACTCCTACTACCCTTCTTGAACACTGGTGCGACCTGCGCAATTTTCCAATCTGTAGGTACAGATCTATCGGTGAGCGAGTGGTTGTAAAGGGTTGCTACGTAGGGAGCTATTGTACCAACGTAATCTGAAAGGAACCTAATCGGTATATAATCTATACCTGAAGACTTGCCCATATCAAGCGATTAGAGTTGCTTCGCAACCCCGAAGGTATCTACTTCTAAGAAACTCATGCTAGCAGCTGTTAGTGTTTCAAATTCTGGAATGTTCTGTTCGTCTTCCCTGGTAAAGTAATTTCGGAAAACTGGGTTCAGTAAGTTCGCTTTACCTTCACAGTCGTCGGTAACAGTACCATCGGCACTGCGCGACGAAAGTATTGACTGCGTCTTGCCGCTTGTGTACTTTACATACGACCAGAAATTCTTCGGATTTTCTACCAAATTTCGAGCCAATGTTTTGTTGTGGAACCTATTAAAAGCATCTCTCATCGAAGTACGTGCCAAATTTCGCATGTCTGTAAATTTTAGCCAATCTTCGGGATTTCGCATTCTTTTGAACTTCGCATGCTTTTTCAGTTGCCTCTGCAATAGCGTTCGGCCCTGTTTTGTGTACCATGGGGGATCCGTTCCATCTCTTACCAATTCATGATGTATGAACCTCTCAATTGCTGTTGCTACTATATCTTTGAATTTGAGCCACATCTCGTCTACATTTGCGTAGTCAGTTCGGAAGGAATGGAGACTGTCTCTTAGGAAGGCTTCTAGTCACACTTCATCCGCTTTTATTTTGCGTTTGTTTCTGGTGGATTTGGAAGAAATGGCATTGAGCCTAGCTACAACGACCTTGTGATCACTAATCCCTGTATCAGCCACAAACAGGCCAGAGCTAATAGCATCATGACTAAGAGGTCAAGTGTGTTTTCGCAACCATTTACAATTCATGTGGGTTCGTGGACTAACTGCTCGAAACAATTTTCGGAGAAAGCATTTAGGACAATCTCGGAATATTTTTTCGCCTACCACCGGTTTTGAACAAGTATTTTTGCCAACATAACGAGGGAAGGTTGAAGTCCCCACCAACTATAACCGTTAGAGTGAGGGTATTTATTTGTTACGAGACTCAAATTTTCTCTGAACTGTTCAGCAGCTATATCATCGGAGTCTGGGGTTCTGTAGGAGGAGCCAATTCAGTTGTTAAGTATAACCACCACACATACGAATTCGCACTGAGTACCTACTTCGGCTTCACTACAAGATAAACCACTACTGACAGACACAAACACTCCACCACCAATTCTGCCTAATCTATCTTTCCTGAACACCGTCTGAGACTTTGTAAAGGTTTCTGCAGAACTTATTTCAGGCTTTAGCCAGCTTTCTGTACCTATAACGATTTCAGCTTCTGTGCTTTCTATTAGCGCTTGAAGCTCAGGGACTTTCCCAGCACAACTACAACAATTTACAACTGCAATTCCGACTGTTCCTTGATCCAAGCACGTCCTGTATGTGCTATGAACCCTTTGAGATTGCAGCCCTCCCCGTACTTTCCCGAGGCCTTCTAACCTAAAAAACTGCCCAGTCCATGCCACACAGCCTCCGCTACCCGTGTAGCCGCCAGCTTAGTGTAGTGAACTCCTGACCTATTCAGCGGAACCCGAAACCCCACCATCCTCTGACGCAAGTCAAGGAATCTGCAGCCAACACGTCGCAAAACCGTCTGAGCCTCTGACCCTCAGACCCTCCACCCGGCTCTGCATCAAAGGTCCGCAGTCGGTTCTGTCAACGATGCTGCAGATGGAGAGCTCTGCCTTCATCTCGTAAGCAAGACCGGCAACCTTCACCAAATCAGATAGCCGCTGGAATCCAGAGAGAATTTCATCAGATCCAAAGCGACACGCGTCATTAGTGGCGACATGTGCCACCACCTGCAGCTGTCTGCACCCTGTGTTCTTCATGGCATCCGGAAGTACCATTTCCACATCAGGAATGACTCCTCCGGAAATGCACATGGAGTGCACACTGGATTTCTTCCCCTTCTTAGCCGCCATATCGCTAAGGGGCCCCATTACGCGCTACTACAAACAACATAGTGAACGCATTTTGTGGCCAAGATATACACGAAGCCCACGTCTACTACAGTAGTATAAGTTTATATGCCAATTAGCTCTGCAGATGAAGAAATTGAAGCAACTGAAGGCCAATCCATATTCAGCTACTATGTTTCTTCTCTCCCTTTTCTTACTACCGAATTCCAGTCACCCATGACTATTTAATTTTCGTCTTCCTTCACCATCTGAAGAAATTTATGATGAAATAAAAGAAATTATTCAATTTCTTCGTCATCTGCAGAGCTAGTTGGCATATAAACTTGTACTACTGTAGTAGGCGTGGGCTTCGTGTCTATCTTGGCCACAATAATGCGTTCACTATGCTGTTTGTAGTAGCTTACCCGAACTCCTATTTTTTATTCATTATTAAACCTACTCCTGCATTACCCCTATTTGATTTTGTATTTATAACCCTGTATTCACCTGACCGGAAATCTTGTTCCTCCTGCCACCGAACTTCACTAATTCCCACTATCTCCAACTTTAACCTATCCATTTCCCTTTTTAAATTTTCTAACCTACCTGCGCGATTAATGGGTCTGACATTCCACGCTCCGATTCGTAGAATGCCAGTTTTCTTTCTCCTGATAACGATATCCCCTTGAGTAGCCCCGCCCGGAGATCCAAATGGGGGACTATTTTTCCACCGGAATATTTTACCCAAGAGGACGCCATCATCATTAAGCATACATAGGTAGGAATGATCATCAAAATAAAATAAGAGAAATCAGAGCTCGAACAGAAAGGTTTAGGTGTTCGTTTTTCCCGCTCGCTGTTCGTGAGTGGAATAGTAGAGAGATAGTATGATTGTGGTTCGATGAACCCTCTGCCAAGCACTTAAATGTGAATTGCAGAGTAGTCATGTAGATGTAGATACAGTAAAGGTGTATGCCCTCGGGAAAAATTACGGCTGTAGTTTCCACTTGCTTTCAACCGTTCGCAGTACCAGCACAGCAACGCCGTTTTGATTAGTGTTACAGGGTTAGATCAGTCAATCATCCAGACTGTTGCCCCTGCAACTACTGAAGAGGCTGCTGCATCTCTTCAGGGACCACACATTTGCCTGGTCTCTCTACTGATACCCCTCCATTGTGGTTGCACAAACGGAACGGCTATCTGTATCGCTGAGGCACGCAAGCCTCCCTACCAACGGCAAGGTCCATGGTTCATGTGGGAGATTTATATTGTATCTGTAGTTATTTGTTTTGCCAGCGAAACTTACTTTGCTGTAAGTAGCTTCTGTTAAGCAATACAACAATGTAGTTACTAAGGCAGAAAATTTAGACTGAAACTGGTCAGTATGAAGTACACGAAACTAGCAGTAAATATTTAATCAGTTTTGATATTCTTATGACACTCGACGATTGCATGGAAAGGAAAGGGACCCTGCATGGTAATAATGTATGAGGACAATGCAACACAGGTGTCCTAGAAATTTTAACTTTTGCAAGTTATTATTCAAGTTATTCACACTCTGTGAATGAAATGGTGCTGGTTGAAGCCTCTCTACACTACAATGTTTGTCAATTAACAGTCCTTCGATATTGTAGCTGTGCGGATGACAAGTATGTAGCCGACGACAATGCGGAGCTGCTGTTGCTGCTGCTGCTTGATGAGAGGAACCCCGAGTCGTCTCCAGAGCCACGGATACTTACGGGACAGGCAACAGTTGAAACTGCAGCTTCCCCCGCCGGTCCACTCCTACCGTGCTCTCAGTAATCGCAGGTTAACGAGTGAGGGATGTCTACACTGGCGCGAGTATAGGTACACACCGTGTCGGCCGGAGCGTTCAACAAACACTTCCGCACTCTTTCATGACACAAACTGCTCTGCCTCCCATCTGCACGCCACGCGACAGAGGCTCTCCATGCGCAAAGATAAACATCGGTACAGCTATTATCATTTCGTCTTTGCTATTGATACATCTCAATAAAGTTCCCTTGGCTATTACCCGGCAATTTATAATATTTCTATTATAATTACAATCAATTATATACAGTCAAATTTTTATTTAATACGTATTCGAAGTATTGATGTATTTAGTTTCTGTAGTACAGCATATAGCTTCAGAATCAAGAGTATAGTGCAAGATATCAACGAAAATTAAACGGCGAAAATTTTGGATGTTGCAGACGGTACTTTGTCTGCATTTTTGGTGTTATACCCTCTATGAGACATGTGTATATTGATGATTACCCGGTACACGCCTGATCACGTGGTACCGTAGACATGCCAGAAAATGGAGAGACACCGAAATCCATTGCAAATAAATACATAAAAAACCACATTTAGACGTCAACTGCTAGGAGTCTCACGCGTACATCTGAAGGACTATCTCATGTATATATGTTTGAGGGAATCCCATCATTCCCAGAGTGACAGGTAGGTATGGCAACTCGCCGGACAATGATGTGACCCCCCAACATTCACCAAGCTTTTGTATGCACAGAAAGGACCTCCACTTGCTTTGCCTGTAAGTTAGGACGATAATTGCCCGTGGATGATACTGAGGCCAAGAAGATTTACTAATCATCAGGACACAGTGGTTGCGAATGCTGAGAGATATCGTAAACCAACCATTAACCAGGAAAGGAATCCTTTTACATTGACAATCTTTTTGTGAAATACGTCTCTTTTTTATGTGTGTGGCAAAGGCATTGCCCAACCGTAAGGGAAGCTGCTAAGAAGTAATTCAGCTGACTGCTTGTAGAATCCTATCTGGCTAATCAAACGTAAAGAAACGACCACGGTAAATAAAGTGCTCGGAATACTGCTGCATCCAGTAACTGACCTGTGCTGATATTTCGTCCGACACTTCTTCGTAGCCGTAATATTCTTCACAGATGTCAGCATCTTCCGAATTGCTGTTTTATATTTTTTATTGATGTCAGAGTATGTGTTACTCGATACATATATCACGCTTACTAAGTGGAATGGTGCTACGAAGGTAAGTTCACCCAAAGTTTCAAGAATTCTGAAGGAATTTCGTCTACTACAGCTGCCTAATTTTGATTTATGTGTTTCAGTGCTCTTCAGCAGCTGCTGTTGTTATAACGTCAAAACTCAGAGATTGAAAAATATTCCCGTAACGAGCAATACTATCGCTGAAATGGGTAGTTTGAAGCCCAAGAAGTTGTCAGATACTACCCTACGCCTTGTACTGTTCATGAACGCCTGCAGTTCAGCGGGGCAACCTCATGGCTGGATGCACGTTCCCCTCACGCTGCGGCATCCCGTCACACCGATAAGCTCTGCGGACTGCCGTGTCTCATGCAGAAAAGGTATTTGTCTGGTGCATAAGTTCTAACGTAACACAGACGTTTATCAATAATACATTCTCCTTCTCTATTTAAAACAATCTGTCAACGCTGGAGTACGTTTTATATTCCGCGACTGTGGAAATCACGTGGTTTTGAGGCGAAGAACTCGTCGAGCCATATTCATAGAGCATCTTCATTGGAAAGGGAAGTTCCTTCAAGGTTGTATCTGTGTTTGAGGACACCAGATCAGCTGAATAACGTGGTTGCGGAAGGACTCCCCAACACAACTCCCGTATAGTGTCTTCCCTCAGCCTAGCAAAATGCGGGTGGTCATTATCGTGGAGTAGCATCACTTCACGCGGTCTTCCTCCTTGTCGTTCTTGGATTGCGTCTGCAAAACGTCTCGGTTGCTGAGAATAAACGTCAGCAGTGATGGTTACACTTCGGGGAAGCAATTCGTAGCGCACCAGATGCATAACATCATCTTTTGTAGATGATTACAGGTCGTTGTTCGGGGAGTTGCTGCTTTGCTGGGCTCAACCATTCCTTTCGTTTCCCTGTGTTAGCATTGTTGTTGTTTGCTGTCTTCAGTTCTGAGACTGGCTTGATGCAACTCTCCATGCTACTCTATCCTGTGCAGGCTTCTTCATCTCCCAGTACCTACTGCAACCTTCATCCTTTTGAATCTGCGTAGTGTATTCATCTCTTGGTCTCCGTCTAATCTCTTGGTCTCCGTCTACGATTTTTACCCTCCACGCTGTCCTCCAGTGCTAAATTTGTGATCCCTTGATGCCTCAGAACATGTCCTACCAACCGGTCCCTTCTTCTTGTCAAGTTGTGCCACAAATTCCTCTTCTCCCGAATTCTATTCAATACTTCATCATTAGTTATGTGATCTACCCATCTAATCTTTAGCATACATCTGTAGCACCACATTTCGAAAGCTTCTATTCTCTTCTTGTCCAAACTATTTATCGTCATGTTTCACTTCCATGCACGGCTGTCGTGCGGTAGCGTTCTCGCTTCCCACGCCCGGGTTCCCGGGTACGATTCCCGGCGGGGTCAGGGATTTTCTCTGCCTCGTGATGACTGCGTGTTGTGTGCTGTCCTTAGGCTAGTTCGGTTTAAGTAGTTCTAAGTTCTAGGGGACTGATGACCATAGATGTTAAGTCCCATAGTGCTCAGAGCCCTTTGAACCATTTGAACCATACATGACTACACTCCATACAAATACTTTCAGAAACGACTTCCTCACACTGAAATCTATACTCGATGTTAACAAATTTTTCTTCTTCAGAAACGCTTTCCTTGCCATTGCCAGTGTATATTCTATATCCTCTGTACTTCGACCATCATCAGTTATTTTGCACCCCAGTAGCGGTACGGAGTAGTCATCGCCGGTGTTGTTCACGAGCCAAGCAATGATGCACATGTGGTCACCTGCTGATTTTGTGATTTTGGCTTAGGGCATGCGGCACCCGTACTCTTGATGTTTGAGCCTGTCCCATTGCACTTTAATTCGTACGGTGGTGAAATAATTGCAGTTTACCACATTTACCAGCTCTCGAGTACACTCGCGTGGATCATTGTGGGTTCATGAGCGTGAACGACTTCCATCAAACAGCGAAATCATTAACGTCAAAACGATCCTCCTTAACAAGAGAAAACCACTTCCTTAGAGTTCTCTGTCCAATAGTATTATCCCCACACACGGTGCAAATGTTTCTGGGTGCCACCGCTGCTGTAGCTCCTCAAATGAACTCGGACCGTGTAAAATGTCGGAAATGTTTCGATTTATCCTATTTGTACTCCATTTTGTAGCGTCGACAGCTCCACTCACTATCTTCAGACACAAAATTTCAACATGTAAACTCAAATAGCAACAGTGAACTAACAATAAAAACTGACAATCGTTAAATAAACCCATAGCAACCTGAATACCAGCTGACAAAAAAAAAAAGCTGTGAACTTCTGCACCAGCCTAATAGATACATATTTTCAAGTGAACCTAGGATTTCAGACTTAATTTTTTTGTTTTAGAGCGATTGTATCAGGACGCTAATTATGGACAAAGTATGGTCACAAAATATCGACATAATATTTACACATGACTTTGACATAACACAAATCAATATTTTGCACATTTTGCGCCATTTTCTGGAGCATCTATGTTCCACTACATCCGCATTATGTACAAACCAGCAGAATTTCTGAGATTTATAGTACTGTTGCAAAACAATACCTATGATGTATAAGAAAACACAATTAGTTACTTCAGACATTTTTTGAGTACACCCTGTGGTCCATAGCATTCTACTTAAAGCTCCTAAAGCATCTCGCTAACACTAGGCAGATATGAGACATCGTCGTGACAATTCTAAACACTGCGTATGACTTTAGTATGACAGCAACGAAAGATTTAAGTTTTTCTCAGTTACCCTGATTTATTTAAAGAAGTTAAATCGTTTTTCGCAAAACTAGGCCTCACGCTGGTCTATTTGCTTCCTCATTTGGTCATATCCTACTCTTTGCTTCGAACAATTTATAGAGAATCATATTTTCGTTACACTGAAAAATTTGACCAATGAAATACACAGACAGCATTCCGCTCTAGGCAAAAGCACGCCAAAAAAAGAAACTAAAGTGTAGCCTGTATAGAAACAATAACTGTTGTACGTTCTCGCTTCCCACGCCCGGGTTCCCGGGTTCGATTCCCGGCGGGGTCAGGAACCTTCTCTGCCTCGTGATGGCTGGGTGTTGTATGCTGTCCTTAGGTTAGTTAGGTTGAAGTAGTTCTAAGTTCTAGAGGACTGCTGACCATAGATGTTAAGTCTCATAGGGCCCAGAGCCATTTTTTGAATAAGTGTTGTAGAATTAAGGAACATGTTTTATGTGGAAGAATTGCGATGTTTTTGGAAAATGAATATCTCCTCTATAAAAGTCAACATTGACTTATCAGGATGGCAACGTGAGAAGGCAGTATTGAATACTGAAAAGAATTGTTAGCACCATTGCTCTTTGCAACGTATGTGAGCCGTGGCTGGCTGGATGGGTGCCTTGTTTTTTTTTTTTTAATCATTTGCTGTAGTCCAGTGGTTACCGCAATACGTTGCTGTCTTCTCTCCGTGAGCTGCAGCAGCAGTGTGTATCGATACTAGTACAGCTGTGCTATGTCTGGTGTGGCGGATATGTTTTCCGGGTGTGCTGTGTGTGACAGTCGGTCCGTTGGGTCAGAGCAACGAGGAAGTCTCTGTGGCGCGTGGTCAGACCGGAGCCGCTGGCGGCGTGCACGTGCGGTTGGAGTTGTGAGGCACTTCTTGCGAGGGTTACGAAGTTCGTCAGCCACCGAAACTGGACACTAAAGTTGAGTGCTCACTTAACCTACTATCAAGCCTCAACTGCTATCACATCTCTTGGTTTGATCCTGGTTGTCACTTTCTGAGAGATCCACGCGAGCAACAACGTGTGTGCGTTCAAGTCGATTAGAATTGCAGCCGTCTTCCTGTGTGGTGTTAAACTTTATTAATGAAGGAATGACTTAAATTAAGTGTACCAGAGGTATCTCCTGTGTTGTGGCCGTTGACGTTCCAGTGACCTAAAGTGGTTGTTGACGTAGTTTCTGGCAGTGTATTTTCCACATCGTGTTGGTATTGTACAGCAAAGCGTGTAGTGTGACAGCTGAGGTGTTGGTAGTTTTGGGCGTTTATTCTCATTTGGCTTGATTGGCCACCAGTATCCGGAACGTTGTGCGATTGACATCTTGTTGTCGTTTTGCTGTTCAGGTGCAGTAGAACTGATGTTGTTGGTTGGTTCCTCGGCTGGCTTTTTGTTGGGTTGCCTTTTGATTAAGAAGTTGTCGGTCTGGCTGCCTGTTTCACCTAAAAGTGCGTGAGTTACTTCCCCAGGTTGGAACCTTCTGAGCGCCGCTCCTTGTGTTTTACAGAGCGATTTCCTTTTTAATCTTAAGAACTGTGTGTGGCCTTCAGCGGAGTTTTTGCTTATTGAAATTTCAAGGCTTTTCTTCTTACGCCTTAAGGCGTAAAAAAGTTTCTTGACTGGTATGTGGCCTTCAGCCGAGTTTCAGCCTTTCAAAATTAAAATTGCAAATTCCTTGTACCTAGACATTAAGCCGTAAATTGGTTTTAAGTAGGTATGTGGCCTTCAGCCGAGTTTTCAGCCTTTTCAAATCAAGAGTTGAAAATTTTGTCTAGGATTTAAGCCGGAAGAAATATTTTGTAGTTTTTATGTGGCCTTCAGACGAGTTTTTCAGTTAAAGCCCAGACAAAGAAATTTCCAATTTTTAATTTTAAGACGTGAGATTATTTGGGTTTCGTATGTGGCCTTCAGCCGAGAGTTATGTGAAGCATTTTAGGATAAAGACTTTAGCCTATTTTAGTTGAAATTCAGAATCTCTTCCTTTAGGCCTTAAGTCGTAAAATTGTTCTCTCCATGATGTGTGTTTTAATCTCTATTAAATTAAAAATTCAAAATCCTTGTCTTGCCCTTAAGTCATAAGATTGTTATTTTTTAATATGAGGCCTGCAGCAGAGTTTTACACGAAGTATTTTGAGATCAGGCCTTCAGCCTTTTCAAATTGAAAGCTCTTCTTCCCAGGCAAAATCCGTAAAATTGTTTTGTTGATATGCGGCCTTTAACCGAGTTTTCAGCCAATTTAAATTAAACTTTGAAAATCTTTGTCTCGGCCTTAAGCCGCGAGACTATTCTTGATTAACGTGAGGCCTTCAGCCGCGTTATATGGGATAACATTAAATCTAAGGCTTTCAGCCTATTTATATTGAAGATAAAAAATTCTGAAGAAGTGAAACCGCCAGAAGAACTCCTGTACCTTGCTTAGGCCTTGTGCCTTGGATTTTCGATGTGGCCTTCAGCCGATCTAAATTAAATCAAAGGAGGTCTTTCGTTAAAACCTTGAGAGTTTTGATTCTTGCTTGTCTGATTGTGTGTTTTAAGAAATAAATTTTGTATGATGGTGTGCAACTGACAGTAACATATTTTGACCTCTTTCCACAAATATAACCACATCCGCTCCGTCCTGCTAGCCCAGGGATTTCACTGGTAGCAGAGCGTGGTTACGTTTGTGTTCTTGCCATTTCAGTTACTGTTAGTTTCAATTTTATTTCTGTTCTGTGACACCACATTGTTTTGGGTGTTGATTGTTTCAGGTGTATTGTAATGGCGGTCAGTCAGAGTCCGGGGATCGGCCTGCTCAGGAACATCTTGTTTACGAGTTGGAAATAAGGCGCCAAGCTACTGAGAGCAGTGATCCGGATTTAGTGGGCCGTTTAGGTGCTGCCGTTTTTCAGCCGGTTGACGTCACGCCGGCGGTGTTGGGTGAGACAGGAGCGGCCACTGAATTTTTGTTGAAGGCTGTTAGGGGCCTTGAGGACACTATTTGCGTTTTGGAAGGCACTCAACCTAGTGCCAGTCTATTGGATAGGGTGTAGGCCCAGTTAATGTATTTAACAAATCGGAAAGCGGATTTGGGCATGTTAGCTTTGGAAGATCACCATAAAAAATTAGCCGCCGAATTGGGCTCTTTGGTTAGTGCATTGCAGTTTAATGTTACGTGTTTAGATTTGGTGAGAAGAGGATTGAGGAGCGGGACTTGCTGTGTTCGGGAGAGGGCGAGAGCCTACCCGGGATGGTACTGTTACGTCCTCGGTGAAGTTAGACGCAATGTTTGCCAAGTTGCCTAATCCTCTCGTGATATTACTGAATTAGTCGTGGAGTGGCTTGAACAGGTCGAAAAATTATTACGGTTGTCGGTTCGTCTTGAACTTTATGCTTCTCCCTTTCGTGGTTCCACACCAAGTAATTTTGTCACTGCCGTACCTGTTAGCTAGAAGTGAGTTGCAGAACCTCCTCTTCCGAGCCATGACTGAAGTGTTCTCCTTACAGCAATTGAGGGAGCTCGTCATTAGGCAGAGATTGACCACCGGAGTTCGAAAACAGCTTGAATGTCGTTACATTTGGGAGATGCAGCGGGATAAAGAGCAGTTACATCAGTATGTGGACAGAGTTCAGACGGCGTCCTTGGCTTTGTTAATCGATTTGCCTGAACAACAGCCGGTGTCCATTGTTCTTAGGGGAATGCGCGTTGCGGATAAGTAGCACTATGTCTTCCGTAATCAGCCTTCAGCTTGGGAAGAACTCCGTGCCGCGGTTGTAGCGATATGGGCGTTGCCGCTTGGATACGATGTATGTCACGAAGTTAAGGGGCAGGCCACCGGCGCTGGCAAGGGAAATTCCGAAGTGTCTGCATCCGCTGAAGCCGTAAAACTGGAACCCCGGGGTTGTTTCAGGTGCGGCAGCACGGCTCACTTGGAGCGCTCTTGGATTCAGTCTCGCGCTCTCAGAGCCAATAAATGACGCCGGACTGGGCAGCTATCTCGTGATCGAGCCTTTAGACGCTGGCGTACCCGTGTTGTCGCTCCCTCTTCACCGCCCTCGCCTTACGTTTGTTCTCGAGTAGGTGGCGAACCGATCTGTGCTCTTTCCGATTCTGGTAGCTCATTTTCGTTATTGTGCTTCGAGTGGTTTTTGGAAGTTGGTCATTTTACGAAACTTCGGTCGGTGCTTTCTCCGGTGCAGAGATGTCGGGTGGCCAATGACCAGGTGTTGCCTCTGCATGATTGGGTCCGAGGGAGTATATCGATGGGGGATTTTTCCTGGCCCTTGTCATTAGCCTCGGTCAAGGAGCTGCCGGTCGATCTAATTTTGGGATGTGATTTCAGTAAATACTGGGTTATTCTTGGATTATTCTGGGCACACCTTTTTCTTTAAGTTAGCTCCTGTGAAGAAGTTTCTACATCTACATCCATACTCCGCAAGCCACCTTATGTTTCGTTTTATAAGTGCGCTAAACGTATTGTGCATCAAAATGCAGATGCATTGGCCGTTCAGGATGTGGCTAATGAGTTTGATCTTACCCATCTCTCGCCGCATCACGCTTCTCAATTACGGGATTTGTTACAGAGTTTTCCTGAGCTTCTTAGTGATAACTTGAGTGTCACTAATGTTCTTAATTACCATATCCTTCTATCCGACGATAGTCCTGTCAGGCAGCCCCCACGTCGCCTCTCACCTCCTAAGGTGAAGATACTGAAGGCGAGAATATCACAAATGCTCCAACAAGGAGTTATTACGCCTTCTACATCTACTTATGCTTCCCCCATATGCCATGTTCCCAAGGATCAGGAGCACTATTTCAGACCTGTGGTTAACTACCGGGTGCTTGAACACTAAGGTTGTCTTCGAATGTGCCTCTGCCTCTGATCTGCATAACTTTTACCTGGTTTGCCGGTACTAATTGGTTTACTGTTCTTGGTTTGAACCAAGCCTGTTGTCAGATTCCATTAGCTGAAGAATGTAAACATGTTACAGCATTTTGTACTGATTGGAATCTGTTTGACAGAGTTCCTTTTGGTTTGGCAACTCGTTTGCTGGATAATATCCTTAGGGACTTGAAATTAGTGTTTGCCTATAATTATTTGGACGATTTAGTCATCTATAGCTGTTCGTTTCAGTCCATTTGGATCATATCCAGAAAGTTCTTTCGAGGTTTCAGGGAGCCGGGCTGACTGTTAAACCCAGTAAGATGACATTAGAAAGGCAGCAGGTGTTCTTCTTAGGTCACCTAGTGTCAGGTCAGAGTATTCGCATCGAACAAGAGCGAACTAAGACCATACGGGCGTTGCCTCCGCCTACTGATA
This sequence comes from Schistocerca gregaria, assembly GCF_023897955.1. NCBI lineage: Eukaryota > Metazoa > Arthropoda > Insecta > Orthoptera > Acrididae > Schistocerca > Schistocerca gregaria. Next base: position 87,332 of record NW_026062114.1, on the reverse strand, counting down.
AACGCGGAATTGCTAGGTTCATAGGCATGTTGAACTATTTTAGGCGTTTTGTCCCTAATTTTGCTTAGTTGGCCGCGACCTCAAACGAACAGTGCCGGAAGAGAGTGCGTTTTGAATAAGGACCTGTCCAGGAGCCCGCGTTTGAGTATATTAAGGCAGCTGTAGCCAATCGTCCATTTCTAGGAGTACCATACTTTAATAAAAGGTTTATTGTCCAAAATGACACATCTAATGCTGGTATTTTAGCCGTAAAACTGGCCGTAGTGCCAGATGAGAGGTACGCATTTAATTTGAAGTTAAACACGTGAGAGACACTGAAAATATCCTTGCGGATGTCCTCAGCCGGTAGTTCGCCGAATCTACACCTAGTGAGGGAACCCGGGAGACAGATGGAGGCAGGATTGGGAGAAATTCCTCTTTAGTTTGATGTCGCTCAGCGTCGGGATCAGGACCCTATTTGGCTGGGGAACTGTCGCATGTGTATATTATTAACAGTTGCATTCTGCGTAAAAGGGTCGGTCATGCGAAGCAGTTAAAGAAGTTTGCCAGTAGCTCTGGTGCGCCCGGTTTTTCGGTACTTTCATGATTCGTTGGTGGGTAGCCACTTATAAGTTCCTTAGACTCTGAAAAAAGTCAAGGAGCATTTGACTTGGCCCACCATGGAGCGAAATGTCAGAGAGATGGTATAGCAATATCGGCTGTATAATGTAGTCAAACCCAAGAATGCTCTTCAACAGGGTTTGCTGAGCTCTGAGCGCGAGTCCTGTCCTACGCACAAGCTCTATATCGATTATCTAGGACCCTTTCTTCGTACTAAGAAAGGTCATCGATACGTGTTAGTTATTATTGATGCGTTCTCCGGATTCACTTGGATCCTTCCGAGCCGTAACGTCACTGCTACCACCACTATTTCTCATTTAACTAAAGTTTTCATTGTTTTTGGCCCACCTAAGAAAATTGTTAGCGATAATGCGCCGGCCTTCCTTTCGGCTCCTTTCAAGGCGTCCTATTTTCAGAACGGTGTCAAGCATATCACGACTGCGTCGTATTATCCGCAGGCATGCTTTACGGAGAGGGTTAACCGAAATCGTAAATCCGCTTTGATTTCAGAAAACGCCTAGTAAGTGGGACTCTAGTCTTCCTTGGCTTAGTTTTGCTTTTAATACCACCAATCATGAAGCCTTGGGAGCTACTCCCGCCTCTTTGATCCTTTCCTATCCTGTTAATTCCCCTTTTTAGAACTTGTGGGGAATTCAAGATCTAGTTCCTCAAGTCATCAATGAAAACTGGAACCGTGCCAGACGTAATATACTCAGGGTCCATAATAATCAAGGTGAGCGTTACAATCGTAATCGGCGAACCTTTAGAGGGAGGCTAGGAGATCAGGTCTATGTCCGTAGTTTCCCCAGTAGGCAGCTGCGTGTCGGAAATATGAGTAAATTTACTCCTCATTTTCTGGAGCCTAGCACCAATTTGCGCATTTTAGGCCCGGTGAATCTGCTGCTTAAGGATAACCATTCCGGTAACAAGTACTGGGTTCACCTTAGCCAGGTTAAATCCAGTTAGTTAGTCTGATGGTTAAGTAGCCACCCCCCCCCCCCCCTTCCAGCATCGTGTTTGTTTGAGGGCGGGAGGTTGAGCCGTGGCTGGCTCGTGTTATGCTTCCCATTAAATCTTGGTTTTGGTTGATATTCTGTGATTAGTCTCTCGCGGTTATGCTGTTATCCTCTCTCTCCGTGAGTCGCAGCAGCAGCGCGTATCGATATTAGTACCCTTGTACTATCTATGGCATCGCGCTTATAGTTTTCCGACTGCAGCGCGTGGGGGTAATGCTCCGGTCCTTTTGCCTCAGAAAGTCTACAAGGAAGAGCTATATGGTCTACTTAGTTCTGGTGCATACCGGAAGATTAACAAAGATCCTACTATCAAGGTGACAGTATGGACTGCTGCCTTGCTGAACGCTTCATCACTACCAAAGGAAGTCAAAAGAAGTACCACCGAGATATTATGGTCTTCCTAAAGTTCACAAAATGTCTAAGTATGAGAGTGTAGTGGTCTATGAGACCTATAACGAGCGCTATTGGTTCACCGACGTATTTTTCTGCCAAACACTTGAATTCCTAATTAAAACAATTGGTAGGAAAATGGAGTCACCACATTCGTAATTCTATGGATTTTATTCAGAGACTTAACACGTCAAAACTAACTAGCACATCATTATTATTTAGCCTGACGTTGCAATCATTATGCACCGGTACCTATAAAGGACTCTTTCTCTTATCAGCCAACATCTTGATACGAACATTACGGCCTTATTTGAACATGTGCTTTTATCATCTTATTTCCAGTTTAATGGTGAATTTTATGAGAAGATTGATAGTTAATAAAAATTTGCGGGTTTCCAGCCGCGTCGGGTGGTTAAAATCCCACGGGCTTTCGACCGAGCTCTCCCCGGTCATTCTCAAGTGGTAAGACTGACTGCTGTGTCGTCGTGGCCGCGTCGTTATACAGCCGCACTGCTGGCTGTGACGTCACTGGCGCTCTCTCCCACGCCATATATGATCATGTTTTCATACCGCGTTCATCGCGCCCGTTTTAACATCGCGATAGCCGGGTCCCAGACTATGGTGAGTTGCAAACATCCGCCCTTGTTGATGGTGTTTTCAGCGTTTTTTATTTCAATAGCTTCTTTTATGACGCTATCGCAAAATCCCTCCTCTTTCATAACGACAGATGTTTCGTCGAATAGAATTCGGTGTCCATTTTCTAAGGCGTGTTCTTCCACGGCTGATTTTTCTGGATAGCGTAGGTGTAAGCACCTCTCGTGTTCCTTTCCGACGTTGCTCTACCATGCGTACTGTTTGGCCGACGTAGTAACAGCCACACTGACATGGTATCTTGTACACTCCAGGCGTTCTTAGCCCTAGGTAGTCCTTCACAGGCCTTATGAGCTGACGAATTTTTGCTGGGGGCCTGAACACCGATGAAATGTTTTATCTCTTCAGGAGTCGGCTAATCTTTCCCGACACTGTACCACAGAAAGGCTAAAACACAAGTTTCTTGCTTTCTTCTTCGGTGGTGTTCTCTTCTCTGTTGGTGTGTTTCTTGCGTGTCACGCCAGATATAGCCTGGACACCTGTCCGTGGCTGTACCCGTTTTCCCGGAAGACGTTTCGGAGGTGGCTCAGTTCTAGTGGCAGACTTGCTGCGCCTGGGACGACTTTAGCACGATGGACGAGGGTATTCAGAACGCCACGTTTTTGTGCCGGATGGTGGTGGCTGAGAGCGTGCAGATACTGATCTGTGTGTGTGTGTGTGTGTGTGTGTGTGTGTGTGTGTGTGTGTGTGTGTGTGTGTGTGTGTCTCCGTTTTCTGTAGACACTGTGGCTGAGGGGCCCCTTGGTTTTCCGTCGAATGAGGACGTGAAGCAAGGGCAATGTACCCTCTGTCTCGACTTACATCTTACACTTGATGTGGCCGTGAATGCTGTTCAGGTGTTCCAAAAATTCACGACCATGGGGCTACATGATGAAAGTGTCATCGACGTAACGCTAAAAGCAACTTGGTTTAGCTGGAGCCGTGTCCAAGGCGAAGTCTTCAAATTTTGCCATAAAAAGTTTGGCTATGGATGGAGCCAGAGGGCTTCCCATAGCCACGCCGTCCAACTGGTCGAAATACTGGCCGCCATGTAGGAAGTACGACTATGTCACTGTGTGCTTAAACAGTCCCACAATTGTGCTATCAGATAATTGGGAGAGGAGATCTATACAGTCTTTGACCGGAACACGTGTAAACAGGGAGACCACACCAAAACTAACCATCATATCTCCTTGACTAAGACGCAGTTGTTTAATTCTGTTGAGAAAGTCGACGGTGTTCTTGATGTGATGCACACAACGACCCACATGCGGTGCAAGGAGGCTGGTCAGGTGTTCTGCCAGTCTATAAGTGGGTGACCCAGTGGTGTTCACAATGGGACGAAGAGGAGAATCCGGTTGTGGATTTCTGGTAGTCCAGAAAGCGTAGGTGGTCTCGGCGCCTGAGGGAGGAGAGTCTTAATAACGCCCTCTTCCAGCATTTACTGTTTTAGAAGCTCTGATGTCTTCCTCATTATTCTTGACGTCGGGTCCCGTGGCAGTTAACGCTATATATCCTCTTCAAGCATTAACTGAATTTTGGCATCGTAGTCAGCTTTATTTACAATGACGGATGCATTGCCCTTGTCGACTGGCAGAACCACGATGAGTGCGTCGTTGCGGAGTGCGTGAAGACCATTGCGTTTAGCCCTAGTCAAGTTAGACCTCGGTGGTTTAGATTTTGAAATGATGCGACACGTTTCACGATGAATTTCGTCAGCATTCTCACTAGGCATCTTACGGATTGCTTGTTCAACCCCACTTATATCATCACAGACAGGGATGCTCTGAAGCGCTGGTGCGAAGTTAATACCTTTCTTAAGCGCCGAAATGGCACCCGCATCGACCTCTTTCTCCGTCATATTGATGACAGTTCCTTCTGTTGATATCCGTTCTGCACCGTGTTGTTGTTAAGAAATCCGCGCGAACTACCCTTTCTGTTTCTCTGTGGCCTTCGTTTGCTGTGGTGGCCGCGTCGACCCACTCAAAATCTAATTGTGAGAGTACCTCTGTCAACTGCAGATGTATAGCCAGCAGTTCGCGACCTTTTAAATCCAGCTGCCTCCTAGTGAAGTGTATCGTTTCCCGCAACAGGGCAGAGCTGGCTGAACGGTAGATTCACCTGGCTGCCGAGGTAAATCGTGGAATCGCGTTCTCATCTCGACAGCGTAGCAGGAAGGCTAGAGAGCTTAACAGGTTAGCCTTCTTCCCAAGCAGGTTCCCTAGGCGCCACGTTTCCCCCCCCCCCGTAGAGGTACGCCATGTATGAATGCGTGGTTTCGTGGCGATATAAATTAATAAGATTTTCTCGGGCTTCCAGCCGAGTCAGGTGGTTATAATCCAACGAACTTTCGACCGAGCTCTCCTCCGCCACATCAAGTTTACGATGGAAGTCGAGACAGATGATGCACTGCCCTTGCTTGACGTACTCGTTCGACGGAAAACCAACGGGCACCTCAGCCACAGTGCCCGCAGGAAACCTACACACACAGATCGGTAACTCAGCCACCACCATCCGGCACAAAAAGTGGCATTCTGAATACCCTCGTTCATTGTGCTAAAGTCGTCCCAGACGCAGCAAGTCTGCCACTAGAACTGAGCCACCTCCGAAACGTCTTCCGGGAAAACGGTTACAGCCACGGACAGGTATCACAGGCTATATCTGGCGCGACACGCAAAAAAACAAACTAAGAGAGGTGAGAACACCACCGAAGAAGCAAACAAGAAACTTGTGTTTTAGCCTTTCTGTGGTACAGTGTCGGGAAAGATTAGCCGGCTCCTGAAGAGATATAACATTTCATCAGTGTTCAGGTCCCCAGCAAAAGTTCGTCAGCTCATGAGGCCTGTGAAGGACGATCTAGATCTTAGAACGCTTCGAGTGTACAAGATACCATGTCAGTGTGGCTGTTACTACGTCAGCCAAACAGTACGCATGGTAGAGCAACGTCGGGAAGGAACACGAGAGGTGCTTACACCTACGCTATCCAGAAAATTCAGCCGTGGAAGAACACGCCTTAGAAAGTGGACATCGAATTCTATTCGACGAAACATGTCGATATGAAGGAGGGATTTTGCGATAGCGTCATAAAAGAAGCTATTGAAATAAAAACCGCTGAAAACACCATCAACAAGGACGGAACCCGACTATCGCGCTGTTAAAACGGGCGCGACGGACGCGGAATGAAAACATGACTATATACAGTGTGTTACAAAAAGGGACGGCCAAATTTCAGGAAATATTCCTCACACACAAATAAAGAAAAGATGTTATGTGGAGATGTGTCCGGAAACGCTCAATTTCCATGTTAGAGCTCATTTTAGTTACGTCAGTATGTACCCTACTTCCTCTATTCACCTCCAGTTGGCAAAATAGAAGGAAGGTAATGTTGACTTCGATGTTTGTGTTGGCATGCGACTCATTGCTCTACAGTACTAGCATCAAGCACATTAGTACGTAGCATCAACAGGTTAGTGTTCATCACGAACGTGGTTTTGCAGTCAGTGCAATGTTTACAAATGCGGAGTTGGCAGATGCCCATTTGATGTATGGATTAGCACGGGGTAATAACCGTGGCGAGGTATGTTTGTATCGAGACAGATTTCCAGAACGAAGGTGTCCCGACAGGATGACGTTCGAAGCAATTGATCGGCGTCTTAGGGAGCACGGAACATTCCAGCCTATGACTCGCGACTGGTGAAGACCGAGAACGACGAGGACACCTGCAATGGACGAGACAATTATTCGTGCAGTTGACGATAACCCTAATGTCAGCGTCAGAGAAGTTGCTGCTGTACAAGGTAACGTTGACCACGTCACTGTATGGAGGGTGCTGCGGGAGAACCAGTTGATTCCGTACCATATACAGCGTGTGCAGGCACTATCAGCAGCTGATTGGCCCCTACGGGTACACTTCTGCGAATGGTTCATCCAACAATGTGTCAATCCTCATTTTAGTGCAGATGTTCTCTTTACGGATGAGGCTTCATTCCAACGTGATCAAATTGTAAATTTTCAGAATCAACATGTGTGGGCTGACGAGAATCCGCACGCATTTGTGCAATCACGTCATCGCCACAGATTTTCTGTGAACGTTTGGGCAGGCAATATTTGTCGGTGATGTCTTGATTGGGCCCCGTGTTCTTCCACCAACGCTCAATGGAGCACGTAAGTATGATTTCATACGGGATACCCTACCTGTGCTGCTAGAACATGTGCCTTTACAAGTACGACACAACATGTGGTTCATGCACGATGTAGCTCCTATACATTTCAGTCGAAGGGTTCGTATGCTTCTCAACAACAGATTCGGTGACCGATGGACTGGTAGAGGCGGACCAATTCCATGACCTCCACTCTCTACTGACCTCAACCCTCTTGACTTTCATTTATGGGGGCATTTGGAAGCTCTTGTCTACGCAACCCCGGTACCAAACGTAGAGACTCTTCGTGCTCGTATTGTGGACGGCTGTGATACAATACACCATCCTCCAGGGCTGCAGCAGCGCATCAGGGATTCCATGCGACGGAGGGTGGATGCATGTATCCTCGCTAACGGAGGACATTTTGAACATTTCCTGTAACAAAGTGTTTGAAGTCACGCTGGTACTTTCTGTTGATGTGTGTTTCCATTCCATGATTAATGTGATTTGAAGAGAAGTAATAAAATGAGCTCTAACATGGAGTTAAGCGTTTCCGGACACATGTCCACATAACATCTTTTCTTTATTTGTGTGAGGAATGTTTCCTGAAAGTTTGCCGTACCTTTTTGCAACACCCTGTTTGTCGAGGAAGAGAGCACCAGTGACGTCACAGCTAGCAGTGCGGCTGTATAACGACGCGGCCACGTCGACACAGCAGTCAGTCTTACCACTTGACAATGACCGGGGAGAGCTCGGTCGGAAGCTCGTGCGATTTTAACCGCTGGAAGCCTGAGAATATTTTATTAATTCATATCGCCGAGAAACCATGCATTCATACAAGATCGATGGTGTTGTCATGGGACGCCCCCTCTACCCTCTGGTAGCTAATTTATTCATGGAAGACTTCGAGGACAAGGCACTGGACTCAGCAAGTTTTAAACCAACGGTCTTCTGGAGGTACGTGGACGACACATTTGTGGTATCGCCGCACAGGATGAATGAATTACATCGATTTCTTGAGCATTAGAATTCCATCCATTCTAGAATCAAATTTACTATGGAAATATAAAAAAACGTCTACCTCCCATTTTTGGATGTTGTCGCTCGCCGTAAAGTTGATGGCACATTAGGACACGCCGTATACCGGAAACCAACGTATACAAATCTATATGTTCATGCCAGTAGCTGCCATCACCCTTCACAGACCGTATGTGTTCTTAAGACCTTAGTGCATAGGGCACACTGTATTTCCAATAAAGACAATTTGCAACAAGAGCTCACATACCTTAAGAGCATTTTTAAATCGAATGGATTTTCTCCGCAACAAATTTGTAGAGCATTCAATGTAAAACCTAGGAAGAAGATAGTAATTCTTTCAAATCTAGTACTTTTTTGCCGATGTGGGTGTATTCTTCAGAAATTCTGTGTTGTGGTGGTGTTTCACCCCCCCCCCCCCCCCACCCCATCCCCACCAACGAAGACTGCTGCAGCTCTACTCTGTGAAGGACGATTTACAGCTTCGTAAAGCGGGTGTGTATCAGATTTATAGCGGAAATTGTGAGAAATCGAACAGAGATCAAACAACACGCACCGTTCATGAGAGATGTGTAGAGCATCGAAGATACAAACGCTTATTACAGCCAGACAAGTCAGCTGTGGCCGAACATTGTCTTGGTACAGGTCATTCCATGAATTACAGTGATGTGAATATTTTAACATCCACGTCTTCCTTTTGGGAATCTGCCGTCAAGGTATAGAGATTAGAGCAGCTAATAATTTAATAAACAGAGATAATTGTTTTAATTTGGACAAAGCATGGAATCCGGCTCTTGGGGTAATTTAACTGCAGAGAAGTCGTCACGGTGTCACCGCCGCTGATCATACATCGATAAGCGAATCAAATGTCTGTACGCCTTCGCCACAGGCGGTGCATGTATAAGCGTATTTCTTTGCCGCCGACCAACATCTCTCACTCGCATGCGCAGTACCGCCGCGGTGGAGCATCTAAGGCCGCGCTTGGCATCTTGTCGTCAGTCTTATGACTCACTCTGAGGATGGCCGGACGATACGCGGCCGAAATATCAGCGGAGGAAATTTTATTTGCGCGGCTGCGTGCCCAAAATTTAATGGACTGTTCATTACGCCGCGAGAAATTGAAAATGGACAGTGGTTATGAAGTTTTTTAAGTGAGAAACTGAGGAAAAATAGGGAGGAAACGTTTATGAAAAAGCACATCGCCGATTCAAAAATGAGCTTGTAATGTCTTCACTTACGTTGTACTATATCCCACAGTATGTCTCGTTTCACCAGCTATCGATGCCCCTTAATAATTACATTGTTTCATCGTATAATGCGGTCAATAATTAAGTTTTGCATGTTAACCATACGGCAAAGCACTGTTCTCTTTGCGTGCTGTCATTTGCGAAAATCTTGTTTCCATATCTCAAACCGTTTGAGATGTGAGGAATGTTGAGAATATCTCATTCTGGCTTTTTCGCTGGCTCGGACGGTTGCAGTTGAGTGCGCTACATCAGATTAATTTTTCCGTCATTGGTGACTGAGACTTCCACCAAAGTCTAAAGAAAAATTCATTATCTCAGCTGATTTTATACGCGGCAACATATTATGTAATGTGTACCAAACGCAAAATCTTAGCAACCCCTATTTTCTATTTTAAGCTTTTTCATATTTCATGCAGTGTCTTACTTAAATCGAAGTACCATAATAACTGTCACCATTAACGAAATGATGGGCACGTCACACGAAGCTGGCATATAAAGCTATAAGTAGGGAAAAAAGATTTTTTTTATTTTTATTTTTTTTTCTTTTTTTTACGGAATAGTATCTGTAAAATCGTTTGAGGAAGAACGCAGGGCGTGTGGCTCGCTTCTGCCATCGCAGTGTGTCGCCAGCCGGCTGGAAGTGGCCAGACAAGGTCGGCCCCGCCTAAAGAAACAAATGAAATCGCTCAGTAACTGTTCCCTGCGCATCGGCCACTGTATCCAGCACGGATTCCACCATCTGCCACAGCATATTACACGGCTTGCAAGGTATAGGGTAGATGTGGACCAGTGATTTTCCACAGCTGCCACTATGCTCTGTATGTAAGTAAAGATTTTACAGCGGGTTTGTCGTTCAGAAATCGCATTTGAGTGTTGTTTGTTTGTGGGAAGACTGTGTGACACCTTGTGTACGAAGGGGAAACGTCTACCAGCACTTACCAAAGTCCGAGACTGCAGTTTGTCGTTACGCTGCTCGCGCTGTCACGTGAATACGGTGCCCATCGGTTCGCGAGGGTCACGTAGGCTGTTAATGGCCCTACGTGACTAGCGCCTGAGAGGCTCGACGTGCTGTTTGGTTGGCTGTGCAGGACCACACAGACACACCAGGTTCCCTGTGTCATGGAACGCAGCGAGCTCACTGGTGGCCAGAAGAGCGCCCTCACGGACAGTGCGGCGACGTCCAGCGACAACTGCTGTCGAAGCCCACATCGACGCGGCAGGAGACCGAGGCGGCCGACAGTGGAACTCCCAACAAGGAGACTGGACATACCAAAGTGGCACTATGTCGTCTTTGCAGACGAGTCCCAGTCCTGTGTACAACATCACATTGGACGTATCCATGCATGCAAGCTCTGAGGAGGACGAACGTTGCCAGACTGCTTTCGTCATCTTCTCATGGGCTCATCATCTGACTTGTTGGTATGGGGTACCACTGGGTAAATAAGATGATCGCGTCTTGTCCACACAGATGGTAATTTGGACTGTACCTATCACATTTCTGGCGCCTTAAGGACGGTGGCTATGACCCTTCTTCGAGATGTTCCTGACATTATCTTTCAACACATTACACCAACATCGCATGTTGCCCTTGCTGTGCTGAACTGTGCCTCACACCGGAGCATATTTACCGAAATTGTAGCCAAAATGGCAAAAATGGACGTTTGGTCAACTATTGTAGCAAGTACATGAAAGGTTCTCGGTTCACTTGCCTCGTCAAATTTTCAGAAAATTCCACGCTTTCGATGATACCCTCCACCATCGTCGTCAGGGACTAAAACTGACTGTCGTGAACTGGCAAGGTTCCCTCTTTCATACTCATAGGAAGGCATCTGATTTGCTGGATTACGTCACGGTGGAGCATACAGATGTGTTGCCCCCCTACGTAGATAGATTTTGCTTGCAATCTAGCGCTGCATGCAGCACCATCTATCGCATCAGGCTGTGAACTGCGAGAAGTAAGACAATAAACCAACGTGCAATTGAAAAGAACTTTGCGAGAGGCCTGGGACAATCACCTGCTGTGATCGGTAACATTAGACATGTGAACGTAGCAGAACCAACCTAGATTACACACACTAACATACACTTCTCAATACGCACATATATAACACAGTACATAGCTATAATTAGTTTGAAGGCGCATTTAAAAATTGCGAGAAAAGTATGGCAAACTAACTACATATGGAACAATCACACACGTGACGAGCAATTCGGTGCCCTAGTAGAAGCAGTCCTGTCATCACGTCACCAGTAAAATCGGTACAGCAAATTAAGGGTATCACACGAATCTACTTTGAAATTTTCAATTACAAAAGGTTAAGAACTAGTGGAAAGTGGCATGGTACAAACTGAAAGACAGGCAGACAAACTAACAAATGCATGCCGAGTCATCCCATGCCCATCTCTATGGACGGCAGTGGAGTAGTTTAGGGGTATTCACAACTACAGTTAACCTAGTAGTGAAAGGGAGTGCTTTAAAGGTTTGAAACTATCAAAAATAATTTTGGCCAGGATTTCGGTACATGTAATCCACTGTTGGTTGGTTGAATTGTTGGAGGGCACCAAACAGCAAGGCCATCGGTCCCTCACATTATGGAAGGATGGGGAAGGAAGGTGGCTATGCCCTTTCAGAGGAACCATCCCGGCATTTGCCTGAAGCGATTTGGGGAAATCACCGAAAACCTAAATCAGGATGGCGGAATGGGTTTGAACCGTCGTTCTCCCTAACTAGAGTCCAGTGTGGTAACCACTGCGCCACCATGCTCAGTATATAATCCTCTTTGCGTCGATACAGAGCGTTCCAGACTGTTGCTTTAAACAGACACCAGAAACACTGGCTACGAACTGTGCAGAGACAGCCACAACAGGGGGTGAAACCCGTGTAGGGGCTACACGTAACACGACTTCGGTTCGCTGTCAGGCCACTTGCAGTGCTGCAAGTTTATTAATGCATCATGTCGCTTTCTTATTGGATGATCTTTAGGTTCTGTGTTTGTTTTCGTTCCGTAGTGAACGGAACTTAACAGAAGCTCGTTTCAAATCATTGTGCTTCTCATTCCTTATTGTGTGCTTTGCACTCTTTGAGTTACGTTGTAAGTATGTTGCTCATATTCTGATTGAGCTCTGTTGACATCAGTAATACTGGGTCGGGTAAATGAGTCCATATTTTGTTGTTCATATAAAACAGAAGTTGGTTTCTTCACATGATGTTCTGAGATTTATGATTTTTGTTACCACTTACGAATCTGTGTGTTAACTACGCGATTTAGACAATTGTTAAGAACGCCGCTTTTATTATACTTTATGTGGTGTCACCGCCAGACACCACATTTGCTAGGTGGTAGCCTTTAAATCGGCCGCGGTCCGGTAGTATACGTCGGACCCGCGTGTCGCCACTATCAGTGATTGCTTACCGAGTGCCGCCACACGGCAGGTATAGTCTAGAGACTCCCTAGCACTCGCCCCAGTTGTACAGCCGACTTTGCTAGCGATGGTTCACTGTCTACATACGCTCTCATTTGCAGAGGCGACAGTTTAGCATAGCCTTCAGCTACGTCATTTGCTACGACCTAGCAAGGCGCCATATTCAGTTAATATGAATGTATTCTGAACAGATAATATTGTGAATCATGTACCGTCAAGAGCGACGTTCATCATTAATGGATTAAAGTTAAGTATCAAAATAATTACGTCCGCTTTCTGAATTCTAATTCCTTGTCATGTTCCAGATCTGACGTCAGTATAGTTCTTTCCTCCTCACGCCAGCCTGCGTGAGCTAAAACGCGTGCATTTCGGCCTCCTATTGTAACACGGTGTTGGCTCTTCTACCAACACAACACTTTATATCTGTTTACATACGTGTCCTGTACTTTCACGCTTTTAATGAAGAACTCCATCTTAGCGGGTGTCGACAGTATTGCTATTCCACATTATTACATCTGTTGCGGAACTTGTATCTAATTCTGCATTGAGTGCTGTTGCTTCTCGTCACTGGATGCCATGCGTTTCACAATGGCTCGAAGAGTGTCGATGTAGGTGTAGATGTCTGTTTCGTAGTCTCAGTAACTAGCAAATGTTTTCACACGTTATCAACAGGCAGTGTAGATAGTGCATTTTAGCAGAAGTCAATGAAAATTTTGGTGGAGTACGAAAAACGAATGGGAACAAAAATAACAAAGGATACGAAGAGTACACTAACAATGGATTTCAATCGAGGTTCTTAAGCTGTAACAAAAATACGTGAGTCTGCAGAACACCGCGCGACAAAACCAGCGTCCTTTAGTATGCAACAAAAACAAATACAGAAGCATTTAGTTCACCCTATAATACGGATGTCAGCAAAAATTAAACAGAATACGAGCAACGTATTTGCAATGCAATTCAAAGTCTGCAATACACATAGAGAGGTCCTCAAGTGGTTTGAATGGCTGTGAGCACTAAACATCTGAGGTCACCAGTCTCCTAAAACTACTTAAACCAAACCAGCCTAAGGCCATCACACACATCCATGCCCGAGGCAGGATTCGAACCTGCCACCGTAGCGGTCGCGCGGTAGAGATGTCTTAATCGGGAACATAATTTCAACTCGATTACAGCCAAACGGTAGAAATTGCATTATTGGGTTTTAAAATAAATGCACTTTGGCACCAGACCCACTCATATAAATGAAAAATATTATCATATAGTACTCGCATTTTGCAGAGCAAGAATACAGATTATCACGTCATATTTCCCCGAATTCAAAGTTCACCGCCAGGCCATTTGGAGCGCTAGTGTCGGTCTCTGCGACCGTACCTTAACATAGTCGCTACTCTTGTGATATTTTGGTATTCTGTGTGGCGGATCACCACCCTCCATTCAGTACGATATAGAGTCGTATCAGCGTGGAATGCCTCGCGGCACCCCTGTCTGTCACACGAGCTTAGTTCGACTCGATGTGCTGCCGCTTGTCACTGCCTGATGTAGCTTCACTGTCTATTAATTTTCGAAGCCTGAATGAACAAAAAATTAAGTACTCTAACTAGAAGAGAAACCAGGCATTGAGCAAGTATTTATTTCTTCTAGTCTTCCGTTATTCCATCTCTTCCTCCCGCTTCACTCTGTCCACCTACTTCCCCCCTTTCTCTAGCCATCCTCTCTCTCTCTTTATCCACTCTTCTCTCCCGTCCCTCCTTTATCCACGGCCTCCACACCTCCCCTGTCTCTTGCCATCTCGTCCTCTCCCCTCTCTCTGTGCATTTCCTCTCTTCTGCTGTCCATGTCCTCCTCCTCCTCCTCCCCCCCTCGCCCCTCTCCACGCTATCATGCTCACCCCAGCAGGAAGCTGGTGGTTTTTAGCTCTTCATTCTAGACAGCGACTAATATGTGTGCCAAATATGACTGAAGTCGTTCCAAGGATTAGGATGAGCATTTTACCGCTAGTTTGCTCGTATACGTACACGTCACCTAATTTCAGACAAATTTCGATCATATTTGTATACATATTTCACCTGTATGCCTAGCGAATTTTCACCCTGCTGTTGTGTTTTCATATAGCTAAATGTTTATGACGTCGTATATCCTGAAATATGTGTTGTACAAAAAGATAATTTTCCAGGTAGATCCAGCAGTATACGTGGCCACTATCTGCGAAATGCGTTGTGAACACAGTTGGCAGTAAAGAGGTAATAAATTAAAACGTCACACATCATCTGACAGTTTCTCGCGCATCTCACTGTTTATGACGTAATATCTCTTGAACTGTTTGTTATAAAATTATATATTTTTGTAGGTACGTTGAGCGGCATATATGAATGATGTTTGCGACTAGAGTTGGTTTCAAATAAGTGATAAATTGAAACGTCATGCATAATCTGAACGTTTTTCACTCATGGTTCAGGAGACATGTCAAATACTGAGATGAGTTGTAGAATGATATATTGTAGGTACAAATGTAGATATTGTCTGCAAAAAATGTTACGAACAGAATAAGTAGCAACTAAGTAATAGATTTAAACGTCTTGCATGATATGGTAGTTTTCCATGCAGTCAGGGTTTATGAAGTCTTGTCGCCTAAACTACACTCCTGGAAATGAAAAAAAGAACACATTGACAAGGGTGTGTCAGACCCACCATACTTGCTCCGGACACTGCGAGAGGGCTGTACAAGCAATAATCACACGCACGGCACAGCGGACACACCAGGAACCGCGGTGTTGGCCGTCGAATGGCGCTAGCTGCGCAGCATTTGTGCACCGCCGCCGTCAGTGTCAGCCAGTTTGCCGTGGCATACGGAGCTCCATCGCAGTCTTTAACACTGGTAGCATGCCGCGACAGCGTGGACGTGAAACGTATGTGCAGTTGACGGACTTTGGGCGAGGGCGTATAGTGGGCACGCGGGAGGCCGGGTGGACGTACCGCCGAATTGCTCAACACGTGGGGCGTGAGGTCTCCTCGGTACATCGATGTTGTTGCCAGTGGTCGGCGGAAGGTGCACGTGCCCGTCGACATGGGACCAGACCGCAGCGACGCACGGATGCACGCCAAGACCGTAGGATCCTACGCAGTGCCGTAGGGGACCGCACCGCCACTTCCAAGCAAATAAGGGGCACTGTTGCTCCTGGGGTATCGGCGAGGACCATTCGCAAACGTCTCTATGAAGCTGGGCTACGGTCCCGCACGCTGTTAGGCCGTCTTCCGCTCACGCCCCAACATCGTGCAGCCCGCCTCCAGTGGTGTCACGACAGGCGTGAATGGAGGGACGAATGGAGACGTGTCGTCTTCAGCGATGAGAGTCGCTTCTGCCTTGGTGCCAATGATGGTCGTATGCGTGTTTGGTGCCGTGCAGGTGAGCGCCACAATCAGGACTGCATACGACCGAGGCACACAGGGCCAACACCCGGCATCATGGTGTGGGGAGCAATCTACTACACTGGCCGTACACCTCTAGTGATCGTCGAGGGGACACTGAATATTGCACAGTACATCCAAACCGTCATCGAACCCATCGTTCTGCCATTCCTAGACCAGCAAGGGAACTTGCTGTTCCAACAGGACAATGCACGTCCGCATGTATCCCGATCCACCCAACGTACTCTAGAAGGTGTAAGTGAACTACCCTGGCCAGCAAGATCTCCGGATCTGTTCCCCATTGAGCATGTTTGGGACTGGATTAAGCGTCGTCTCACGCGGTCTGCACGTCCAGCACTAACGCTGGTCCAACTGAGGCGCCAGGTGGAAATGGCATGGCACGCCGTTCCACAGAACTACATCCAGCATCTCTACGATCGTCTCCATGGGAGAATAGCAGCCTGCATTACTGCGAAAGGTGGATATACACGGTACTAGTGCCGACATTGTGCATGCTCTGTTGCCTGTGTCGATGTGCCTGTGGTTCTGTCAGTGTGATCATGTGATGTATCTGAGCCCAGGAATGTGTCAATAAAGTTTCCCCTTCCTGGGACAATGAATTCACGGTGTTCTTATTTCAATTTCCAGTAGTGTAAATGTCGTTCCACGATGTAATTTTCTGCTACATTCAGAGCTGTAGGCGAATACTGTCTGCATAAAAAATTTGCCACGAAAACGTTAGCAACAAATACCCAATTAATTAAAACGTCACTTGCCAAGTGAACAGCAACACTGTAGTACGCGACATTTTTTTTTTTTTGTTTTCATCATTTTTTGGTGTTGTGAGAGAGAAAAAGTTTCGTAAAGATTTGAAATTATGTGTCAAGTTTATTGCAAGTCTGTAAGTGATCTGAGCTACAAATGCTGGATGACTGAAGAGTGGGTGTTCTGGCTCGTGGGCTGCGCTGGTTTTGCACTCCCACCCCCACCCCTTGTGGTCCTTACCACCACAGTGCTCCTTTCAACTCAGTAAATGATACGTGCACGAAGTTTGGTTGAAATTCGTCCTGTGGTTTAGGCAGGTGTGTTTAACGAACATACATACATACACATATACATACAAACATGTATATAATTTGTGTGAATTACACAGTGAGAAGATTTAGTTATTTACTGTCCTTCCAGTGCAGTTTTAACACTCGCAATACCAAGCCATTTTCAGTAACGTGTATTACCAAAGAGAGGGGGGCGGGGGGCTACTTTGTACCCACCGTAAAGAATTTATAAAATAAAAACGTTTCATTAATTGTTTTTAAATTGCGTTAATAGCATACTTTTGAAAGATCTATTGAACATAGTCAGGATCCAGTACCTCAATATGTCTTATAAAATGCATTTTTGAAAACAGTTTTAACCTTTCACTTACTTCACTTCTAAGTTAAGTAAGTCTAATTATCTTGAGAAAAATTAGTAGTAAAAGTCGTTATAATACTATTGAAGTGCACTTTACTATAATTAAAATAGTTACAAATACCTGCCGTAATATAGAAATATATGTTATGTACATAACATAGTGTCGTGAGAGTAATTATTCACGACTTTCTTGGGCTTGGAACATACAACAGTTTTTTGCTGTTTTGCACATATGTACCTCTTACAATTGTGGCAGACTATTATTGTTTTGTTCACTTTGTTGTACTTTTCTGCTTTTGAAAGGCTTTCACTAACACACAAAAGACATCTACCTTTACCTCCATGAGCTTCCTTTGCACCGTAGTCCTGCTGGATTTTCCTCTGAGAATACCCTCCATTCTTGAAACTACAGGCTTTGGCAGTCCAGAAATATTTTTAGCCCTTTCTTCAGTGTATGGTTTCGCGAGCTGTAGTCCAAGTTCTTGAAGAACAAGTCGTCACTTACTAGGTTCTTCTTATCCCAGTCCGGCAAGTTCAACAAAAATAGTGTAGACCTATTCACCACTGCTATGTACACAAGAGTACAGAAAAGAGATAGCGCCCACCTTCTTGTAGCCCTCTTAGTTGAATATTTCCTCACCATTTGATCTATCGTGTCAACGCCACCTTTAGTCTCATTATAGTATAAATTTATGATCAGATGATAGAAATAGCAGATTTCTTTTGGGTTTTTTACCGGGGATACAATTGTTATTGGAATATTTCCAACACTAATATGTAATTCTCGTCTTGAGATGTCTCTCAGTTCTTGAGGTATGTGTTTCCAATTAGCTTGTAATGTTCCCACGAGAGTCAGCTTGTGATTCCTCTATAGATCTTCGGCCAAATCAATTGAAGTGTAATATCTATATGTGGTGACCTTTCTCACTGAATTATGTATAGGAACTTTCAGGCGTTTGACCACAGCTGCAGCGGAATTTGAGTGCTGTGTGCCATTATTTCTTTTCCCAGCATAAGGCTCCGTGCAGATAACATATCTGGTTTTAGCGTCTGTGAGCATGCGTGTAAGTACACCGTATTTACCATGCTTTTCCTTCACGAAGACCTTGACGGGACACCTGCCACGGAACAATGGAAACTTTTTATCAATAACAGTGTGCATCCCAACAGTATAATATTTTGGACAAAATTCATTCTTTTTATCAAAAACTTCTTGTATTGCAGCAAACTTATCACGTTTATTGCGATCGCTTCGTGACTCTCTGTGATCAAATCTTATTACCTTAGTAAGCTGCTCGAATCTGGTACGACTTGTAGCAGTATAAACAAACGTTCCTTAAGTATAGAACCATAAATCTATAAATTATGACTTACTGTCGTTTTCCTTGCCCATTATAATAAATAGTCCTATATACGCCATGAACGCAGGTCTGTCTGTCTGTCTGTCTGTCTTGGGTATTTTCTGCCTCAATGCTTCGTGATTGGTATGCTTTATTATGATGTTGACAATTTCTGGAGACAAAAACTCTTCAAATATGTCTGTTATTGTTCCTAGTTTACCTTCGTCTCTTATGCCTTCTCTTTCTTTCACTGTGTTTTCAGCTACTCGTCTTCTAATTTGAGGTGGTTTGGAGGTATAAATTTTTCCAGTGCTTGTAATATCCTTGTCACTAACCTCGCAAACTGCGACGTCATCAGTTTCAGGTACCCAGAGTTCATCATCAGCTTCTGTAAGTGCTCTATCACTGTCCACATCCTAGCGCACAACACAATCCTCTTCAGGTCCACTCACTACAGCTTCAGTTTGATCAGATTCCATTTGAGAAGCCGTAGCTTCTTCCAAAATCTGTGATATTTCTCCATCAGTAAGTGAATGTCGACAAGTTTTGAAGCACAGTTGTATTAAGACTGAACTAAGTGCCACTGAACAGGAAACAATAAAGAAACAAAGGGAAATGAATCATTGTTGGGACTATTGTTGCTATCAGTCCAGAGAAATATAATTTCTATGTGTTCTAAGGTCATATAATGCTGTTATTTGTGGAGTAAGACAAACATTGTGGGAAGTCTCATCTACTACCAAGGGGGTAAGACATTATGACCACCTCCCTTCAACTTAAAATTTCGGATTAAGCTTAAACGAAAAATGTAAAACAATCATAAAATCTGTAAGAAGATTTCATCAAAGACAACAAACATTTTTTACAAAACTTAAGAAAATAAAGTACCCGAGTAGATTTCAATATTTTCAAAAGGTGGGTACAAAGTACCCCCCGCCCCCCCCCCCCCCCCCCTGGTAATGCGAGTATTGCGAGGGTTACTGGTCAAGACTGTAAGTGATTAGGATTTCCATTACTATATTTGACCGATATACTACTAACTCGCAAAAAAGAAACGATATTGCTCGCATTACTGACAATTTTTTTTAACGAACATTTTCTGAGTGTGTCGTTTTTGACCTGCGATAGCGCCACTACGCCATCACAAAAATTGCATCAAAACTGATAAAGTGGACCAACAATTTCTTGCAAACGTGTTCTTACGGTCTATAGAGAAATTTCAAGTAGCGCTTCTGACACGAAAGAAACGACAATGATGTCCCGATACCGGATACGCTCCGTTGCTGTAACCTGCTCTGGGGCAGACGAGAGGACCTTGCTGAATTGACCTCTGCCACTTCCTTCATACCTACCGCTGTTCAAGGTCAGTGTCGCACGTGTACTTCCTTGCGTACGTATAGTACGACACAGTTCTCAAAAAAGGTTGAAATATCGCCTTTGCTTAATATACTCGGAAGTTCAATAACCTTCACAGAACTCTTATAGTTATCTTCTTAATATATTCCTCCGCAAGTGAGTGTGCAGCGAAATGATTGGCCCGTGTCACGCACACGGCGCCTTCAACCATACCGCTAGAAAATAGACTGAAGCACCAAAGAAACTGGTATAGGCATGCGTATTCAAACAGAGAGGTATGTAAACAGGGAGAATACGGCGCTGCGGTCGGCAACGCCTACGTAAGACAAGTGTTTCGCGCAGTCGTTAGACCTGTCAAGGCTGCTACAATAGGTCATGATTGTGAGTTTGAACGGGATGTTACTGTCCACGCACGAGCGATGGGACACAGCATCTCCGAGGTAGCGAAGAATTGGGGATTTTCCCGTACGAGGATTTCACGAGGGTACCGTGAATATCAGAAATCCGGCAAAACATATAATTCCCGACATCGCTGTGGCCGGAAAAATATTCGGCAAGAACGGGACCAACGACGACCGAAGAGAATCGTTCAATGTGACAGAAGTGCAGTCCTTTCGAAAATTGCTGCAAATTTCAATGCAGTTGGAGTGATATGGGACCCCTGATACGTCTAGATACTACTCTGACACGTTCCTAAGCATCCTGTCTGATCACCTGCATCCGTTCACTTTCATTGTGCTTTCCGACGGACGTGGGCAATTTCAGCAGGGCAGTGCGACACCCTACACGTCCAGAATTGCCTCAGAGTGGCTCCAGGAACACTTTTCTGAATTTAAACACTTGCGTTGGCCACCAAGGTGCGCAGCCACGAAAATTATTGAGCGTATCTGGGATGCCTTGCTACGTGCTGTTCAGAAGAGATCTCCACCCCCTCGTATTCTTATGGATTTATGGACAGCCCTGCAGGATTCACAGCGTCAGTTCTCTACGGCATTACTTCAGACGTTAGTCGAGTCCATGCCACGTCGTGTTGTGGCTTTTGTGTGTTCGTGGGGGACCTACACGATATTAGGCAGGTGTACCAGTTTCTTTGGCTCTTCAGTGTATATTACCATCGGATTGGCAGTTCTAACATAACATTTGCGTGTGGTACGTGACTCACAATGTCCCTTACATACTCACTTCAACGAGAGACACAACGGGCGTTATTGACTACTTAAATCTGCAACAGTAGTTTTAATAACCAACTTACAACAGAAATAGAAATAATTTTCCTGCAATTTTCTAGAAATTTCTCCCAGTAAAATAGATTAATGGCCGCTGTGCATGTATTTTGATTGTTTTTTTAAGAAGAGTTGTTATTGCTTGTTTTTCCTGTGAAGAGGAGCCTTTTTCTTGTTGTCTTCCAGAGTAATTTGTTATAACTTCCTTTCTTCGCGTGACGATGTTTAACAATTTTGCGAAGAGGAGCGTTACTTCACAGTTTATTCCATTCTTTTATATGAAGAAGTTGTTTCTCTGCTTTTCACGAAGCAGCTCACCTTGTACAAAGACCAGGTTATAGTTTTGAGAGGGTTTCTTAAGCATTCTGGAAGAGGAATCAGGTCGAATCCTGTAAGGAAAATACCGTTACGAGCTACAAGCCTCCATCAACTTAGGAATTCTTTTATGGTGAGCGTAAGACGGAGGTAAATGGGAAAAGTAAAAAGGAGCGTAACTGTGATTCGAATCTTGCTAGTAGCAATGTCTATTTTTAGTATTTATGTTTCACATTTATTAACAAATGAAAATGTTATTAACTGACATTATCTCATAGTCTTTAATGATAATAAAATCTCTCCATTTCGAATTACTGACCGCGTAAAAATTTGATATAGAGAGGCGAAATGCGTTTATTAAATAAGAAAGTTGTATATCAACAACGCAGTTCAATCTCTAGAAATGAAAATAGGGTTTATTTTGTATCTGATGTTTCGCATTTTTGTACCCAATAAATTTTAAAAAGTACGTTATTTTTATTAAAAATTGTGATTCGATACTTGATAAGAAACGTTTCCATATCATCATAAATTCCGTATTTAAATAAAAGTAAAAGTGAATGCTAATAGCGAAATTCGAACTAACGATTTTACGCTTACAGGCCTCTACGAAATGGCTCTGAGCACTGTGGGACTTAACATCTGAGGTCATCAGTCCCTTAGAACTTGGGTTAGTTGGTTTTAAGTAGTTCTAAGGACATTACACACATACATGGCCAAGGCCTTTACACTATGCATTTCAATGCCAGTGAATACGTTAATGGTAATAAATTTTTTGTACGGTACTTAATAATGCAGAGAATTCTTATGATATTAAAGAGCGATATATTCGAGGTGTTTCTTATTTAATTGTGTCGTATTTCGTTAGAATGTTGCTATCCCAACACAAACCTTAATATCCCGTTACGCCAGTGCTATGCAGCCTTCCTTACTTCTTTGCCTCTGGAGGTTTACAGGAGGTACAAAGTGTCTGAGAACCATGGCGCTCTGATTGCTTCCCACTCTTCAGCTCTAAGGCGTGCAGGGCTGCAGTGCTGCCTGTGACTTCCAATGTGCACTCACATTAATGTGACCATCTGTCGGATGACTTTGCGGCTAAGAGTGCTGGGAGACGCGTGGGAAGAGAGTCGCTGAGGTTCTGGAAGGTACCGGCAGGGATGTGGAGCCGTGCCAAGTCTACAGCCGTGGCCAGCCTGGCTACTTGTCTCAGCTGAGCAAGCATGGAACGAGCAGCCCCATCCAGCCACTCTTTGAAACCACTCGTACACTGTGAGCTGTGTGACTCGTTGCATTGTCCTGCTGGTAGATGCCATCGCGCTTAGGAAAAACAAACTGCATGTAGAGGTTGACATCGACGCATATTTGTGTTGATCCACTGTGGCTTCCAGAATGACAAGATCATTCAAGGAATTTTGTGTCGTCTTGTTGTCACTGTAGACTTGTACTGTGGGAAGCAAGGAGAGCATGTTGTTTGGTGGCCAGTATCCTCTTCTATAACAAAAAGTGCATGGGTGTATTAACAGGGTTCTTTACTTATAAGAACAAGAAGTTACTTAAGATGGCCGACTTTTACTTCACACAAGACCTGGAGTATGCACACTATTCTGATGGCTAGGTACTGACTGTGAGCTAGAGGCTGAGCTAACTGCGATTTCGACTCCCATTAGGCTGTGACTGATGACTCAGTTCGTTGACTCACTGGACGCCTGCTGACTAGCCCCCTCTCCACCCCAAAATCTGCGGCGGCGATCTAAATACTGGAGGTCGAGAGGGCGCTGGCGGCGCATTGTTTGCGAGTGCGTCTTTGGCCTCTCTCCCAATGGGCTCGCTTGCTCCGGTGACTACAATCAATCTTCTCACAACCTCTGTGTCACCTGCTGTGCTGGCGAGAGCTTATGCCAGCACATTACCTCCCCCCCCCTCAACCCGAAATGGCGCACCGTTGCCGTGTAGTGAGGCAGTTAATGACAATGGGGAGGGAGGCAGGATGCTGGACGTAGAGATGAGCGAAGAGCCGTAGCTGTGGAGAATGGCGTGCTTCTGGCTGTACCCTGCCTTCTGGCTTGTGAGGCAACAGCAACGCACTCCAGAAAACTGCTGCCAGGCCGCACATCCAGGCCTAAGGGCGTGTCCTGGGGCGACGAGGGCGACGGCGATGCTGATGCCATGTCCACCTCCATTGGGTCGGCGAGCGGGTACGGTAGGGCGAGGGCGTATCGTCCATCTGTTTCTTGGTGGCACCAGCGGGCATCTGCGAAGGCCGTGCGCCCCTGTGAGGCAGTGAACATCGGGGAAGAAAAGCAGCAGAATCGTGGAGAGATGACACGCACGAATTTGGTTCTGATGGCGGCGGTGCAAACCATTCGGAGCTGCAATCAAATATGTAACGAGCCAATGCGTTCCTGAACCACGCCTCTTGCACCAGCGCTCACTGTTGCCATAAACAGTTCAAAAAAAAAAAACAAGATTACGCGCACGAAGCGGTACCTGCGGCCCATTCGCGGCACCGGGTGCTGTGGTGGGTGTAGCAAGTGAAGCACTGACCTATGGCTGCGGCCGTGCAGAAGTTCCGGCAGTGATGGTCCGTCTCGTGGGTGTGAGCGATAGGAGGCGGAAAAGAGTTGCAGCGCCTGTTCCGAATTAGAATCTTAATAATTTTACAATAAAACACCATTCCGAGGTTTTTAATTTAAACTATTAATCAGATTTTATTCTGTATTATAGTAAATGTGTAGGTGGTGAGAAGCTTGGTAACTGTTGTTTGCAAGTCTGTATGAAGCGATCTGCTTGTCCGCTGGTCTGCGGGTGAAACGGAGCACTTGTTAGATGACGAATGCCGTTTCGTTCACAAAACTGTTCAGGGTTTGCCATGAAAACGTTCCCAATACCACAACGCTCCCGCCTCTGGCCTGGACTCTTCTGACGACTGTTGCCGGGTGTTTTCTTTTAGATGTTTCTAGCCATAAACGCCAGCAGCCGTCAGTCTAGTGGACCATAAAAACGGGAACTACGTGATGAGGCCATCTGTTGCCACTGGGTGGACGTCCAATTACGGTACTGGGCTGCGAATTCCAGCCTCTGTCGACGACGAACAGCGGTCAGCATGCTGACCTGAAGCGGGCGCCTGGTGTAGAGGTTCAGACACAGCAACGTGTGGTGAACGGCCGCTGAGGAGACGCAGTCGGCAGCCCCTCGGCTAAGATGGGCGGCCAGCTGCTCAACAGCTGCTCGTCTCTTCGGCCGTACACGTCTCCACAGCCATCATTCACTCCTGTCATTTGTGGGGCGCGCTGCACTACACTTCCACTGGCGCCAGGTTTGGTTAGCGCCGTCTTACCGTTGACTTCATGCTTCAGCCACGGTGACAGCGAACAATTTTTAAACTTATCCGTTTCCATCCCTGGCTCGAAAGACAATTGTCGTGCCCTTTTGGTCGCCAATTCAGTTTCTCCTTTTCCTATCAACGACTGCACCGTTTTCCGCGTCCCCTGACACGCTATGCGTACACCCTCCACTGCTAGAGCTGCACTTGCTGTCTGTGAGTGATTACTGCATGTGTGACGCTATTTCAGTGATTACATAATCATGTCAAGTTACAAAGAACTTGACAGTATGAGCCCATTTATCAGTTTGACATTGCGCTCCTTCTCTCCTAGCTGCCATGCACTGATTCGGTTGAGGAAGATGCCATAAGGTCAGTTTACCCCGGAGCCACTGCACTGAAACAGTTTATTTGGCGTCTTCAGTCCCCAATACTCGGTCTATGTGCAATCTTGAGATGCAGATCTCCAATCTAAATGTACATGTGCACCACTGCAAACATTCTATTTTCAGTTGGTCATCCTGCTAAGATGCAGATGTGCTAATGCCGTCTACATTATTTAATGGGACCCACATAGTAAGTCTTTCTGTTCAGTACGGGACGTTGGCCAGCAGAGATGTCTATTGAGGCAATGGAGGACTGCAGGATAGGTGTGTTGAATCTGCAAATATCTTACATTAGGTGTCAGGTAACTAACTTGGGAATGCTTGGTAAACTCCCCCCCCCCCCTCCCTATTCCCCGAGAACCAGTGAGAATTGATTAAAGTCCCCAGAGTAGTCATCGAGGCAACTTTGTCATGTGACAAAGGTGATGACAACCGGCTCACTTACTCTCCCCTCTAAGCAATGAGGATCAAGCATTACCTCCTCCCCTCTTTTATAACTGGGACACTTGAGTGCGAGGGGCTACTCCAGAGCTGTAAAGCACGTGGGGGGGGGGGGGGGGCATCAGCCAATGGCTATTTGTTTGTAACGAATTACATTAAGTCATGTCACTTGAGTTATATTTGTTAATACCAGTATTATATAATTAGAGGCACCAGCGGATGCCGCATCCAGGAAGTACTCTCATTATTCCATATTTTTTTGTAGTTTTCACCCATTTTCATATTTTTTTGTGTATTCCTCAGTTTTACGTATTTTTCTTTCTTTTTCTTATTGCTACCAGATTTTCCACAATTTTACGTATTTTCCACCACACTTTTCCCGGCGTCACGTCGCCATTGTGACTCTATCTGCCAATCACAGTCCAGCGTGGTTCCGATTTACGGATCACTGCTAAGCCACCACTCCATTACTAGTGTGCGTGTTACATCATAGTGTTAGAAATGAAGTAATTGGTAGAAATAGTGACGTCTCGTCTAATACATAATAAAGAATTTCTAACCACAGATATTGTATGTATAACAAATACCACACTGTGATACATAAATACCAAATACATCGTCAGATTGTGTGATGTCATAGCGATATTTTGATGCTTCCAATCAAAGCTACTGTGTTTGTAGAACAGCACTACAAAATATGCCTCTGGAGAGGTGAGCAGTATCTGCAACAAACCTACCTAATGAACAGCACATCACCTGCAGGATGGTCCTCCACTCAGAGACCCAAGGAAACTGAGTTTTGTCATTTAATACTAACATGGCATTCTGAGTCATATGTTTCTTCATTTCAAGTATTTCCAGGTGGATCATCCTTTTGATATTCTTTACAGAATGTAAAATCTTACAATCAACATAATTTGAGCGATTAGTTTTCTGTTATCAGATAATTAGCAAAGGTTTAACCTTTCTTTCTTAACCTGTAGTTTCTCTCATGTTCAGATAACCTAAGTTATTGGTCTGCCGCTGTGGTTGCCCCGGTTGCTGCCCGCAGTGGGGCTGAGCCCTCGCCTGTGGTTGATTGGGAGGTCGTTCCAAGGCCTGGCAGGCAGCGAAAGGCGTCCCCGGAGGCTGATCAGAAAGCCTCCCCGGTGCGTCTGACAAACCGGTTTCAGGCACTGTCTCTGGCTGAGCCAGATGCAGCTGCCTGCCCTATTTCAGAGGATCATTGTCAGCCTTCAAGGTCCGGGCAATCGCAGAGGGTGGGCTTACTGGTAGTTGGGAGCTCCAATGTTAGGCGCGTAATGGGGCCCCTTAGGGATACGGCGGCTAAGGAGGGGAAGAAATCCAGTGTGCACTCCGTGTGCATTCCGGGAGGAGTCATTCCTGATGTGGAAAGGGTCCTTCCGGGTGCCATGAAGAGCACAGGGTGCAGCCAGCTGCAGGTGGTGGCACATGTCGGCACTAATGACATGTGTCGCTTTGGATCTGAGGAAATTCTCTCTGGATTCCAGCGGCTATCTGATTTGGTGAAGGCTGCCGGTCTTGCTTACGAGATGAAGGCAGAGCTCACCATCTGCAGCATCGTTGACAGAACCGACTGCGGACCTTTGGTGCAGAGCCGGATGGAGGGTCTGAATCAAAGGCTCAGACGGTTTGGCGACCGTATTGGCTGCAGATTCCTTGACTTGCGCCATAGGTTGGTGGGGTTTCGGGTTCCGCTGAATAGGTCAGGAGTTCACTACACTCATCTGGCGGCTACATGGGTAGCAGAGGCTGTGTGGCGTGGAGTGGGCGGTTTTTTAGGTTAGATGGCCTCAGGAAAGTACGGGATGGGCTGCAATGTCAAAGGGTGCTTGACAAATACAGGACGTGCTTGGATCAAGGAACAGTCGGAATTATAGTTGTAAATTGTTGTAGTTGCGCTGGAAAAGTCCCTGAGCTTCAAGCGCTAATAGAAAGCAGAGAAGCTGATATCGTTATAGGTACAGAAAGATGGCTAAAGCCTGAAATAAGTTCCCGCAGAAATTTTTACGACGTCTCAGACGGTGTTCAGGAAAGATAGATCAGGCAGAATTGGTGGTGGAGTGTTTGTGTCTGTCAGTAGTGGTTTATCTTGTAGTGAAGTCGAAGTAGATACTCCGTGCGAATTGGTGTCTGTGGAGGTTATACTTAACAGCCGAATTAAGTTAATAACTGGCTCCTTCTACCGACCCCCAGGCTCCGATGATACAGTTGCGGAACAGTTCAGAGAAAGTTTGAGTCTCGTAACAAATAAATACCCCACTCATACGGTTATAGTTGATGGGGATTTCAACCTACCCTCGGTATGTTGGCAAAAATACTTGTTCAAAACCGGTGGTAGGCAGAAAACGTCTGCCGAGATTGTCCTAAATGCTTTCTCCGAAAATTATTTCGAGCAGTTAGTCCACGAACCCACGCGAATTGTAAATGGTTGCGAAAACACACTTGACCTCTTAGCCACAAACAATCCAGAGCTGATAGAGAACATCATGACTGATACAGGGATTAGTGATCACCAGGTCATTGTAGCTAGGCTCAATACCATGTCTTCCAAATCCATCAGAAACAAACGTAAAATAATTTTATTTAAAAAAGCGGATAAAGTGCCACTAGAAGCCTTCCTAACAGACAATTTCCATTCCTTCCGAACTGACTATGCGAATGTAGACGAGATGTGGCTCAAATTCAAAGATATAGTAGCAACAGCAATTGAGATATTTATACCTCATAAATTGGTAAGAGATGGAACGGATCCCCCGTGGTACAAAAAAAAGGTCCGAACGCTGTTGCAGAGGCAACGGAAAAAGCATGCGAAGTTCAGAAGAACGCGAAATCCCGAAGATGGGCTAATATTTACAGACGCGCGAAATTTGGCACGTACTTCGATGCGAGATGCCTTTAATAGGTTCCACAACGAAACTTTGTCTCGAAATTTGGTAGAAAATCCGAAGAAATTCTGGTCGATGTAAAGTACACAAGCCGCAAGACGCAGTCAATACCTTCGCTGCGCAGTGCGGATGGTACTGTTATCGACGACTGTGCCGCTAAAGCGGAGTTATTGAACGCAGTTTTCCGAAATTCCTTCACCAAGGAAGACGAATGGGATATTCCAGAATTTGAAACACGAACATCTGCTAGCATGAGTCTCTTAGAAGTAGATACCTTAGGGGTTGCGAAGAAACTCAAATCGCTTGATACGGGCAAGTCTTCAGGTCCAGATTGTATACCGATTAGGTTCCTTTCAGATTACGCTGATACTATAGCTCCCTATTAGCACTCATATACAACCGCTCGCTCACCGATAGATCTGTACCTACAGATTGGAAAATTGCGCAGGTCGCACCAGTGTTCAGGAAGGGTAATAGGAGTAATCCAGTTAACTACAGACCTATATCATTGACGTCGGTTTGCAGTAGGGTTTTGGAGCATATACTGTATTCAAACATTATGAATCACCTCGAAGGGAACGATCTATTGACACGTAATCAGCATGGCTTCAGAAAACATCGCTCTTGTGCAACGCAGCTAGCTCTTTATTCGCACGAAGTAATGGCCGCTATCGACAGGGGATCTCAAGTTGATTCCGTATTTCTAGATTTCCGGAAAGCTTTTGACACCGTTCCTCTAAAGCGACTTCTAATCAAGCTGCGGAGCTATGGGGTATCGTCTCAGTTGTGCGACTGGATTCGTGATTTCCTGTCAGGAAGGTGGCAGTTCGTAGTAATAGACGGCAAATCATCGAGTAAAACTGAAGTGATATCAAGTGTTCCCCAGGGAAGCGTCCTGGGACCTCTACTGTTCCTGATCTATATAAATGACCTGGGTGACAATCTGAGCAGTCCTCTTAGACTGTTCGCAGATGATGCTGTAATTTACCGTCTAGTAAGGTCATCCGAAGACCAGTATCAGTTGCAAAGCGATTTAGAAAAGATTGCTGTATGGTGTGTCAGGTGGCAGTTGACGCTAAATAACGAAAAGTGTGAGATGATCCACATGAGTTCCAAAAGAAATCCGTTGGAATTCGATTACTCGATAAATAGTACAATTCTCAAGGCTGTCAATTCAACTAAGTACCTGGGTGTTAAAATTACGAACAACTTCAGTTGGAAGGACCACATAGATAATATTGTCGGGAAGGCGAGCCAAAGGTTGCGTTTCATTGGCAGGACACTTAGAAGATGCAACAAGTCCACTAAAGAGACAGCTTACACTACACTCGTTCGTCCTCTGTTAGAATATTGCTGCGCGGTGTGGGATCCTTACCAGGTGGGATTGACGGAGGACATCGAAAGGGTGCAAAAAAGGGCAGCTCGTTTTGTATTATCACGTTATAGGGGAGAGAGTGTGGCAGATATGATACACGAGTTGGGATGGAAGTCATTACAGCACAGACGTTTTTCGTCGCGGCGAGACCTTTTTACGAAATTTCAGTCAACAACTTTCTCTTCCGAATGCGAAAATATTTTGTTGAGCCCAACCTACATAGGTAGGAATGATCATCAAAATAAAATAAGAGAAATCAGAGCTCGAACAGAAAGGTTTAGATGTTCGTTTTTCCCGCTCGCTGTTCGCGAGTGGAATAGTAGAGAGATAGTATGATTGTGGTTCGATGAACCCTCTGCCAAGCACTTAAATGTGAATTGCAGAGTAGTCATGTAGATGTAGATGTAGATGTACCACAGATCTACCTGACTCACAAGCAGTACTGTGGAGAAGTATAAGTTAGTCACTCTATACACAACACTCATTGCCAGTATTTCTCGGTGACATAAGCAAAGTGATACTTTCCTATGTAAACAATCTACATCTCATTATCTTTGGATCTTATGCATTTATAACATCCACGAACTCAGTTTGAATTACCTTTGGCAATAAGACCGGAGCTCATTAAGGCGATTAAAGGGCAATCACCACGAAGCATTGCAAGAGAAGATCTCAATGAATTCTCGGTTCCACAAAACCAATTACAGCAAAATAAGCCTCTCCGGTTTAAAGACTATGAGACTAGCCGACAGAGATTTTCCAAGCCCTTTATAGCTCCTAGGTCTCCGTGAGACACCCTATTGTAGTGCAGAAATGAAGCAGTTGCTGAAGTGAAGCACATCCTGTTCATCAAAGAGAACTACTGACGGATGTGTTATGGAAAAATGTTCTTCTCCCCGTGTCCAGTGAAACTCTGTTGCGATCATGAGTAGTTGCCATCTACGATCACTGTTTGTAGGTAATGTCTAGTAAAGTCATTAGAAGATCGAAATCGGTTGCAAAACGATTTAGTAAAGATATCTGTATGGTTCGAAAGTTGGCAGTTGGCAATTAGCGCAAAGTTAAGAAAAGTGTGGGGTTATCCGCAAGAGTGCTACTAGGAATTCGTTAAACATCGGCTACACGATAAATCAAATCTAAAAGCCGTAATTTTAAATTAATACCTAAGAATTACAGTTACGAACTACTTAAGTGGAAAGAAGAGAGAGAAAATGATGCGGGGAAGACAAACCAAAGACTGCGTTATTTTGGCGGAACAGTTAGAATATGTAACAGAACTTCTGATGAGTCTAGCTACACTGTGCTTGTCCGTCTCCTTTCGAAGTACTGCTGCGCGGTGTGGGATTGTTACCAGATGGAATTAACGGAGTACATCGAGAAACTTCAAAGAAGCGCTGCTCGTTTTGTATTAATATGGAATAGGGGAGAGAGTGTCACTGCATGATACACAGTTAGGGGAGGACGTCATCAAAACGAAGGCGTTTTTCGTTGCGGCGGAATCTTCTCACGGAATTTCAGTCATTAACTTTCTTCTCCGAACGTGAAAATATTTTGTTAACGCTGACCTACACAGGGAGAAACGATCATCATAATAAAATAAGGGAAATAAGAGCACGCACTGACAGATATACGTGTTAGTTATTCCACCACGCTGTTCGAGATTGGAATAATAGAGAATTATTGTGAAGGTGGTTCGATAAACCCTCTGCCAGCCACTTAAGTGTGATTTGCAGTCTACCCATGTAGATATAGATGTAGACAGTGGACGCTCATATCAATAAAAGTACCCCGTAACTCAACAGGAGAAAACGCAAAAATCACTGCATGAAGGATTATAATTAGTGTGTTTATGATATGTAGAAATGTCTGTGTAAAGTCGCTTGATAAGACTGTTGCCCTGTTTGATTCTGTTTGTCTGCAGTTGGTTCTACTAACTCTCCCAGAAGGACTGAGAAGTTTCAGTGATAATCTGACGTTAAGTGCAAGCCACTCGTTCTGCGCATCAGTATGTCAGTACTTTAAGTGATCCATTAATATTCCATGTGTAATCGAGCCCCATATTTATAAAGTTCGCCCATTAGCCTACCTTGTGTGACCAGGTCTTTTTATGTGTCTTTTCAGGTTTGTCTTGGGTTTGGTACTTGAGCTGCTTTTCGTCTGCTAGAAGCACAGGATAACCAATTTTGTACCTCTTACGTGGGCAAAGAGGTCTATCGGTGCTGTTCGACAGCTTCGTGGTTGTCAAGTTGGTATTGTCCGTTTCCCGTGTGGGCTTTCCATGCGCTCCGAGCCGAGCGGTGGCTGTCGGTGGATGTATGGCTCTGAGCGCTATAGGACGTAACATCTGAGGTCATCAGTCCCCAAGAACTTAGAACTACTTAAACCTAACTAACCTAAGGACATCACACACATCCATGTCCGAGGCTGGATTCGAACCTGCAACCGTAGCAGTCGCGCGGTTCCGTACTGAACTCGGTGGATGTAGCTGTGCTCTTAAGTGAGCCCTCTCCTGCCAGTGATGAGATAGGTCGTAGCTTCAAACGCGGTCTTCATGCGTGGAGCCGTTCGGAAAAGCTCTTGGCCTGAATGAAGTGTTTCGATTACTTCTTGCTTTATATTGCTCTTGATAGGCAATGCTTGAGTCTATGATTTTGTCAGTGTCCGGAGTTTGCTTTGTTCCTTTCTACTATTGTGGTGTCAATCCGCTCTACGGGATATGGTTAGCCTGAGTTAATGTGCTTTAAAGCTTTGTGAATATGACAGAACTTGTGTTTTCGTGTATGTGCGATATTTCTTTTTAAGTATTG
Organism: Schistocerca gregaria; assembly: GCF_023897955.1. Lineage (NCBI taxonomy): Eukaryota > Metazoa > Arthropoda > Insecta > Orthoptera > Acrididae > Schistocerca > Schistocerca gregaria. The sequence goes on along the minus strand of NW_026062114.1, from coordinate 54,560 downwards.
TAGTTTATCACATGTTCTATTTTCTGCTGTGATCTCGAGTTGTCTTTATTCTGTGAGCGTTGCGCTCTATTACTGAATCTCAATAGTTGGTCCGTGTTATTTTAACTGATAAGTGATGGGTGAATATTTGCGTTACTGCATTTCCGTGTTTTGTGGGAACGTGTAGCAGCTGCCTTTGTTTAATGGGGGCTATATGTTTGTCGAATCATTGGGGCCTTCCGCATTGATGGTTTTATTATGAATTCGGTGTGATTCATGATCTATTCGTTCTTACAGTGGTGTACTCTCATTGATTTATACATTTAGCGATTTTCACTCACATCTGTTTGAAACAGTTGGATGTGAAACTCAGTTGACTTCTTTCCATGATGCTTGCGTGAATTCTCAGGTGGTGTATTTGCTGTAACAAGATGTTTCAATCGGTGTAAACCCCTTTGATGTTAGTGCATGCAGGCAATGCAGGTAATGTTCCTCTGAATTTCGTCGTTTTCGTGTGAAGCTTGATTGGATAACTGAAGTCATATGTTTCTGTTCCCTTTCCTCTCTTTTCCCTCACGTATGCATAGTTAAATTGCGCTATGTAATTTCTTCTTGCCAGATCAGATTAGTTTATTTCGTGTTCAGGCACAACTTAAGTATATCTACAGAATGTCCACCCATAATTCTTTGTGGCTATTTTATGCTCTTAACGGCTTCTTTCTTTGAAATATTAGCCTGATTTTCATATGCTGCACAAAAAGACAGTGATAACGAAGTACCCAGAGAGAGGAATGAGTAGAACTAATGTGCCAAATTCACAATCCATTGATTAATTATACAGGTTCATTTAACGATGTTATGTACTATGGTTAGATTTAGTATTGCATTAACTGCATGCAAATTTTTTTTCCACTATGCTCAAACAACCTCTGTGCCGGTTGGTGAACTCACGAAGGGACTGAAGAGAAATTTAATGAGCCGAGGAAAGTGAATGAAAAGCTATTTGATGACTTAGAAGCTGCGAATCTTAAGCTCAAACGGAACGTGGAAAGTAAAGCGAATGACTTTAGAAGATGCTACGGGATGAAATAGCGATCGAGTTAGCGAAAACGTCGAGGGTCGTCGAGAAGCGTCTGTGAAGCTGAAAGCGAGCAGTTGCCGCTAAACAGAGTGCTCGAAGAACAGGAGAGCAGGGTTATGGCGACGTTCGTGGCTGTCCCAAAGTGAACGCGTAGAGCTACTGTCCCGAGCTGAGAGAGCGGCTGCCGGGCGTTTGGAAGCCACGAAGGGTCAGGCAGAGCAGAGAATCAGCGCGATACGTACTCTGTCTTTTGCTGCGCCCGAGTTCCTGTTCCTAAGAGCTGCCGAGAGCCGGGAGTTAACGTCGCAGAGACAGCGAGCACCAGTTCGGCCACAGGCGGTGGCGATAAAGCAACAGACTGCCGGCTACTGTGAGCAACACCCAGGTTTGGTCCAGAGGGGACGATACGTAGCTCGTGACTTGAAGAAACGTGTGGCTCACCTCAAAGCAGGTTGTCCCGAAATTGAAGTAGACACTTCCTGCGAATTAGTATGCACAGAGGACATTCTTGGCAACCGGAATCAAATAATAACTGGATCCTTTTACCGACCTCCCAATTCAGATGATACAGTAGCTGAAAGGTTCAAAGACGAGTTGAGTTTAATTTCAAACGCGTACCCGACTCATACAAATATAGTTCGTGGTGCCTTTAATCTATCCTCGATATGTTAGTGAAAATACATGTTTAATTCCGGAGGTACGCATAAAACATCATCCGAAATTTTGCTAAACGCTTTCTCCGACAACTATTTCGAGCAGTTACTTCATGAATAGTAAAAGGTTGTGAAAACCGCGCTTTACCTGTTAACACGGAATAATCCTGAACTAGTAACGAGGATTAAAACGGATACTGGTATTATTGAACGTACCCAGACCCCCAAGTCCTCCACAAATAAACGAAATATATACCTGTTCAAAAAAGCACATAAAAATTCACATAACATCTTCCTCCACTCCTTCCACATTAATTATGTCACTGCAGACCAGATGTGACTTGAATGCAAAGAAATAGTATCGGCGGCAATTCAGAGATTTACACCAAATAAATTAACAAACGACGCAGTTCATCCTCATTGGTACACCAAACGCGTCAAAACACTGTTGCAGAAACAACGAAACAAACATGCCAAATTTAAACGGAAGCAAAATCTCCAACATTGGCGATCTTTTAAAGAGACTCGAAATTTAGCGCTGACTTCAATGCGACATGCTTATAATAGTTTTCACAACGAAACTTTATCTCCAAACCTGGCAGAAAATTCAGACAGATTCTGTTCGTATGTGAAGTATGCTAGCAACAAGACACAATCAATGCCTTCTCTGCGCAATAGCAATGGAGATACTATCGAAGACAGTGCTGCCAAAACAGAGCTAGTAAACACAGTTATCCGAAATGCCTTCACAAAGGAACACGAAGTAAATATTCAAGAATTCGAAACAAGATCAGGTGCCAACATGAGTAACGTCGAAGTAGATATCCTTGGAGTAGTGAAGCAACTTGAATTACTTAAAAAACGCATGTCTTCTGGCCCAGAGTGTATACCAATTAGGTTCCTATCAGAATTTGGTGGTGCAAGTCATCGAGTAAAACAGAAGTGATTCCTGGCGTTCTCCAGGGTCCTTTGCTGTTCCTCATCTCTATAAACGATTTGGGAGACAATCTGAGCATCCGTCTTTGATTGTTTGCAGATGACCCTGTCGTTTATCGGCTAACAAAGTCATCAGAAGATCAAAACAAATTGCAAAGCCATTTAGAAAAGGTATCTGGATGGTGCGAAAATTGGCAATCGACCCTAAATAACGGAAAGTGTGAGGTAGTCCACATGAGTGCTAAACGTAATCCGTTAAACTTCGGTTACACGATAAATCAGAAAAATCTAAAGGCCGTAAATACCTAGGAATTATTATTTCGAACAACTTAAATTGTAAGTAAGACACAGAGTATGTTCTGGGGAAGGCTAACCCAAGACTGCATTTTACTGGCAGGAGACTTAGGAAGTGTAATACATTTGCTAAGGAGACTGCCTACACTATGGTTGTCCGTTATCTTTTAGAATACTGCTGTGCGGTGTGGGATCCTTACCACATAGGACTGACGGGGTGCATCGAAAAAGTGTATTATCACGATATAGGGGAGAGAGTGTCACTGAAATGTTGGAGGCTTTGGGATGGAGATCATTAAAACAAAGGAGTTTTTCGTTGCAGAGGAAGCTTCCTACGAAATTTCAATCACCAACGTTCTCCTCCGAATGCTAAAACATTCTGCTGACGAAGACCAACATAGGAAGAAACGACCAGCATAATAAAATAAGGGAAACCAGACCTCGCATTGAAAGATATATATGTTCGTTTCTTCTGCGCTCTATACGAGATTGGAATAATAGGGAATTGTGAAGGTTGTTCGATGAAATGGCTCAAACGGCTCTGAGCACTATGGGACTCAACATCTGAGGTCATCAGTCCCCTAGAACTTAGAACTACTTAAACCTAACTAACCTAAGGACATCGCACACATCCATGCCCGAGGCAGGATTCGAACCTGCAACCGTAACGGTCGAGCGGGGTTCGATGAACCCTCTGCCAGCCACTTAAATATAATTTGCAGAGTATCCATGTAAATGTAGATGTATAGGGGCTGATGGAGTTGGAGCCTCAGGGAATAAAGTGCAAAGAGGGTCTCGGAAAGAGAGGATAAGTGCGATTACAGGGAAAGAAATGTTGCGGGAGGCTCTCGCGGCGGAGGACAGACCTTCGCGAGAGAAACGCAAAGCTTCTGTTTTAAGCATTTCCTTTCACTACGTGAGTTTGAGTTGTTCCTGAACTCGGTTAACTGAATTCACCCTATGCCTGGTCGGAACTGTTCGAATTTGTGCTTTCCCCAGTGTTGCCCAGCACACACAACTGAATTCGTGCGTTGTTTCTTAGCAGGGGAACCTGCCATGCCAATGAGGACCAGATCGCGGCGTTGTGAGACAGTAAGGGAATTTCGGCAGGCTTTCCTTTCAGCGCCGGGCGGAGTAGCCACGAGGTTTGAGGCGCCATGTCACGGATTGAGAGCCCTTCCTGCCGGAGGTTCGAGTCCTGCCTCTTGCATGGGTTGTGTGTTGTTCTTAGTTGGGGTTAGTGTAAGTGATGATCTCAGCAGTTTGGTACTTTAGGAATTCACTCACACACATTCCTTTCAGCCTACTGGTCGGAGGCTGCACGAGCCCACACAACACTATCGTAATACCCTTCCTTAAATATTCTGGATTTACGAGCGCCGCCCGTTTGCTCGAACACATGGTACAGGCTAATCAATTTTTATTTTATACGTTCGGAGCAGCAGAGCTGATCAGTATTTGCCTGACTATAATGCCAACCCACATGTGTCACATCATCCCAGCTGCCAAATCCAGCCGGCCGGTGTGGCCATGAGGTTCTAGGCGCTTCAGTGTAATGTCATTTGGTTAGTTAGATTTAAGTAGTTCTAAGTTATAGGGGACTGATACCTCATCGTTTTGCAAAATGAAAGGATGATGTGGAAGCATTTAAAGCGGTGCAATAAGAGTTCGAGTATGATTTGGGGGAGTATCTGTCTAAGTATACGATCTAGTCACGCGGTGCGCAAACGCACGATTCCAGTTGCGGGCGCAGTCGAAAACCTAGACCAGAGTGACTGACTGTACGCGGCCACCCTAGTTCCTTTGGGAACAACTGGGGAATAGAAAAACGTAGGGTAAATCAGTACACGAATGAAGGGGCACACGTACGCGGTCACGAGAACCCTGGAAGCAGTGGGATCAAAAACCATTTTTATGCATTTCTGTCTGTAAAATATCGGAGTGTGCGTGCGGAACGATTTGAAGTGGAATGATCATATAAAATTAATTTTTGGTAAGGCGGCCACCAGGTTGAGATTCATTGGGAGAGTCCTTAGAAAATGTAGTCCATCAACAAAGGAGGTGGCTTGCAAAACACTCTTTCGACCTATACTTGAGTATTGCTCATCAGTGTGGGATCCGTACCAGATTGGGTTGACGGAGGAGATAGAGAAGATCCGAAGAAGAGCGGCGCGTTTCGTCACAGGGTTATTAAGCGTGATAGCGTTACGGAGATGTTTAGCAAACTCAAGTGGCAGACTCTGCAAGAGAGGCGCTGTGCATCACGGTGTAGCTTGCTGTCCAGGTTTTGAGAGGGTGCGTTTCTGGATGAGGTATCGAATATATTGCTTCCCCCCGCTTATACCTCCCGAGGAGATCACGAATGTAAAATTAGAGAGATTCGAGCGCGCACAGAGGCTTTCCTGCAGTCGTTCTTCCTGCGAACCATACGCGACTGGAACAGAAAAGGGAGGTAATGAGAGTGGCACGTAAAGTGCCCTCCGCCACACACCGTTGGGTGGCTTGATCAGTATAAATGTAGATGTAGTAGCGACAACAACGGGCGGTCGTAGTGAGTTCGATTACGGGGCTGGAATCAGCTGAGTGGTGATAGCAATAACGGGTGGCGGTGATTTGGGAACATCTGGGGAATAGAAAAAGATAGGGCAAATCAGTACAGGAATGAAGAGACACGCGAACGCAATCACAAAACCCTGGAAGCAGTGGGATCAGAAACCACTTTAATGCCTTTCTGTCTATTTAATTATTCGGGAGCTGACCGTTTGGTTTTAAACTTTGTTTTCTGCGTTTAATTTGATTGGGAAACCGTTGAGATTAAACTTATCATATACGTGGATGGACATGAGAAATGAAAGGTGTAAGTAGGCTGTTTAGGTTTTTATGTTGGTAACGCCACATAGCGCTCTGTATGAAAATCACTGATTGTGCTATGTGCAGTCTGTGGCTGGTTGGCATTGTTGAAATATTCTCTATTGTAGTGTTGGGCAGTTGGATGTGAACAGCGCTTAGCGTAGCGCAGTTGGAGGTGAGCCGCCAGCAGTGTTGGATGTGGGGAGTGAGATGACAGAGTTTTGAGAGCGGATGATCTGGACGTGTGTCCATCAGAGTAAATTTGTAGGACAGGATTTCTACTTAGTGCCTTCAATATTTAGAATCTTTTATGTAGCTGGCAGTACTGGCGCTCGCTATATTGCAGTAGTTCGAGTAAGGAAGATTTTTATGAGGTTAGTGATTCGTGAAAGGTATAGGTTATTGTTAGTCGGGGCCATTCTTTTGTGGGGATTATATAAGTCAGATTGCGTTGCGCTAAAATATTGTGAGTCCGTTTAGTGATGATCAGAGTAAGTAAAGAGAAATGTCTGAGTACGTTGAGTTTTGCTCAGCTGTTTGAAAATCAAATAACGTAAAGGAGATTATCAGCACAATCATTCATAAATTTTTCTAAAGGGAGGTTTCAAAGGTTGCAATAAATTTTTCATCTATGATTATTACTTTACATATGAAATATTCTATTGCAGATTAATAAAAACGAATTTCTTTGAATGTTCCCAAAATAATGTTCAAGTTTTATTTTTATTCAAGGACTACTGCTGTTTGTACAAGAATGAAAATATAATTTTCCATCGAACTTAGCAAAGATTTTCACGTTGCACTGGATTTTTGTTTACTGGATATAGCCCGACTAGCTTTGAAGCATAAGACTATCTTTACTTTATGAATTCTTTTTTATATTTCTAAGCTCTCCTGAAGAATTATCCACTTTTAAATACACTTCACGTTATGTTCAGAATTTATCACTTTTTGAATGAAAATTTAAAAGAGCTGCAGCTTGTATCCACCTGTGAATGCACAAGATAAAATCTACTATCTCTTTGTATTCTGCCTATGGAATGCTGTGAAAAGAAACACGTTTTTATTTTCGTTCACCTCTACCTGTACCCTTTTTAGGATGTGGTCGTTATTGCGATGGTATATTTTAATCTGCCGCTGTTCCAGAATGCTCGCTCACGGTGCAGCTCCGTACTGCCAGCGATATCCAATAAAATGCTGGAAATTCTAAAATAAAATGGGTGATGTCCGGTGCCAACTTTGCAGTAATTGTGACAAACTGATTTTACTAGATAAATATATTTTAACAGAAACAATTAAAATATTTACACACCGTTTACAATCCCAGCTGCAAATGGCGTCGATCATCGACTTATGACAAATGAAGACTACGTAAGAGCCTAATGCAACGGTACGGGTTCCTCTCCCATTCAGTCTGTGCAGAAGGCAAGTGATTCTACTACAATATATTGCCAATTTATATCTTACCTAATTTTTGTACAGTCTTTGTCGTTTTTGATAACATATCCTTTCTTCTGTAGCGGTTTTCACATCCTCCGCCACAGATAGTATTTAACAGTCTTTGAATAATCATTTATAATAGCAAAATTCATAATTTTCTTTTAAATGTCCTTTTGAAATACAATTAACAGAAACACATATAAATTATTTGTTGCAATGAACATTATACATCGAAATGTTCTTTTAACTTTCACTTTGGATGCATGCTGCCAGAGAACGCTACACTACGAAAGCAGAGACTGCTCGTGAGGGGACCGTGAGCAGAATAGGAATGCCTTGGCGGGACCACCACAGTTGGAGAAAATCGAACCCGCTGATCCACAACATAATCCACTTAACGACAATGAGTGGCGGGAACTCTCGCGACAGAATGGTGCGGAACAGGACGGATCTCTGAGCAAGGTAAGTGCGAATGTTCTACATGTGGAAAAATCCAGCACACGGGACGATTTGTTATAGGAGGCTGCAGGCAGTAAGGTTTCAGCTTTTATGCCAGATATCACCACCTCTATTAGAGTATCAGTACCCAGAACGCACTTGAGCTGCATCTGCCTGTGTTCTATTACAGGTGAGGCAGTGTTTCGTAACTATGTGTGGCTACAGAGGCAGCGTGCAATATTTCTGCAAGGGACTTCTATCGATTTTTTGAGTACACGCCACACGGAGATGATGCTCTGTACTGGGTGAAACGAGGTCCGACACGATGCTACGACGTGCTCCGTGACTTTTGCTACTTCAGTGTATAAATGTACTGGATGTCTTTCTTAAAAGTCTTCAGGCACATTTCTTCTGGTTTTTCAGTAGATATTTTAAATGTGTAGATGCAGTCAGTCCAAACGTGTACTGGTCATAACGTCGACGGAAAGCTTCGGTTTGTTTCCGTTACACGCGAAATGCTGTTTGAAGCGGAATTTTACATTCTCATTCGTTAGAGCGGCCCGAGATTAGTCCAGCTTGGTATTCGTTTTAGCGATACGTATTAGCAGGAAAACTGGAAAACGGAGAGTGGCGGTAGCTATCAATTTGGGCCAGGGCCTTGTTGTCGCTGTTAGAGTATCGGTTATTCTTAGAGTTTTCCCGCTCCTGTTAATACAAATGGATGAAGCGAATGACGTTGTAGACTAGTTTGTGGCCCGTCCATCCGAATGGATACGTGAAATTCCGCTTTGAAAATAAATTATTTTTTTTTTAACGGGGAACAAACCGACGCTTTGCGGCGACAGTGGCACATCATTACAGGCGTAATGAACAGTATTAATTTCGACTGACTCCACCTACACATTCCAAACACGAAATCGAAAATATCTGTCGGAACACCAGAGCAAATGCGCCTGAAGACTCTTGGGTGGAATACCTACACAGGATATTGGAGAAATAGTGGCAAATATTTTGATAGGTGATACCAACCACAAGAACAAGAAAAAAAAAATACCTTGAACGTGGGTCTGGAAATGCATACTTTGTGAGATCTCTACACTTGTCCATAGTGGCTGAAGACGTTCGGGTGTGAATATGTCCGCCTGACACGCAAGGTAGATATTAAATAAACAAGTGATGTATGGCCACAGGTGCTGCCCCCATGATCCGTGAACCGAGCGAGGTGACGCAGTGGCTTGCACACTGGACTCGCATTCGGGAGGACGACGGTTCAATCCCGCGTCCGTCCATCCTGATTTAGGTTTTCCGTGGTTTCCCTAAATCACTCCAGGCAAATGCCGGGATGGTTCCTTTAAAAGGGAACGGCCGACTTTCTTCCCCGTCCTTCCCTAATCCGATGAGACCGATGACCTCACTGTCAGCTCTCCTTCCCCAAACAACCGAACCCCAACCCATGATCCGTCAATAGCGTTCACTACTGTACGTGACTTTCCGTATTGACGTACTCCAGTGTACACAAGTCTGAGCACTGGGTAATCTACAGGCAGTTGTGTTGCATGTACTATAGTTTTAGCGTTGTTAGTGTGTGTTATTTTGCAGTAAATTGCTTGCAACTATGGGTATGTATCGCATTTATTTATTCGGAGTATGGCATTTAAGTACATTTCAGAATTGCATCACGTTATTCTATATTACATGCTTTCACAGACAAACATCTAGTCCCTGTAAGTCATATCGCAATGTTTACTGTCACTGTGATATTTGTAATGCACTGTGCACGAATGGGTTGGTAAATTTTCCATTTCTCTTCTGCTTGTTAACAATGGAAGCGTACTACTCATAAAGTGACATGACGGATATAATTATCTCCTATGGGTTAGCAATTGGAAATAGGCCGTAAGCACGTTCCCACTACGCAGAAAAATACCCACGTTGCAGAGTACCATGCGATAAGTTGTTGACCTAAAGTTTTCGGCTTCTTAAGGACACGGATTTTCTAGCTTCCAAAAGACGAATAGTGGACGGAATGAGTCAGTTCACACACCTCAGATGCAGGAGGACATACCAGATTTTCTGGACGAAAGACGTGCAACAGCAGTGTGGGGATTTGGCGATTGACACCAACAGAAGGCATAAGTCATCCTGTTGTCCGGCTGGTACTGCTTGAGCTATTGCTGTATCCGTAACACCTTCAACACATCCAGGCACTAATGCCAGAGGACCACGATAGCCTATCATAGTTGTGTCATTGGCCCATACAGAAGCGTGCTGCAGGTCCACTGTTTTCGACGAAGAATTTATTTCTCTGATCCTGTGCGGTTCACAAAGGGTCGTGCTGTGAACTTCCATACTCAGCACGTGTGGGCTTATGAAAACCCCTATGCTGCTGTACAAAGAGTACATCAACCTCATTTCTCCGTCAACTAATGGATAGACATTCCTGGTGATAAGTTACTAGGGCCATATATCCTACTCCAAACATTTAATGGAGCTCATTATCGTCAACTTCTTGTTAACATTTTGCTTACCTTGTCTGAGGAGGTACCACATCAGTAAAGACTACCGATGTGGTTTATGCATTATGTCACATTTCATCTGCAATGTGTGTGAATATCGGATGCTGACGCTTCATGTCTTTTGGAATGGTTGGGGCGGAGGGGGCACACCTTGGTCCCCTGTTCCCTCGACTTCAGTCCTCTGTAGTTTTGGTTATGGGAACAGTTCAAGGCGTTAGTCCTGCAGTACCACATGTATGTGAAATTAGAAATCGTTACCAGAGTCGGAGACTATTTAGACTCTGACAAATCCCTTTAGATACAGTTTTGATATACATAATACAATGGAAATATGCTACTTGAAATTTGGCCCTTACATGAGGTCCTAGGGTGAACAATTTGTATAAAATTACTTAATAACTGTATTTTAAAAACAATTAATAATGCAAATCAAATGAAAGGAACACTAAATTCTTTAAATGAAATTCAAGTAAAAAATGAACTGGTGATTTATTGCAAAAAGTCTTCTTCGTACACAACAAAACCAATAGACTAACTGTCTATCATGTTAGACTAATATTGACAATCAGCAAAAGCATAATGTCCAGGGAAGGATAATGTGTTCATGCTGCACATTCCCTCCACGATGTTGAGGCGAAATGAATAAAAGAATTAAATTTCTTGGTTTTTTGTAAAGAGGAAAAATTGTGGACATGGAATTGTAACTTCAGAATTTTTGAAAGACGTTTGTTTTTTTACGGGCTGTATTGACCAGCTTGAATGCGGACAAATTCAGTGCTGCGTGAAATATGCCTGTAATATAATTTACCATTCCGATTAATTACATTTTTGAATTCTACGTCACTGTTGATTTAATCAGAGTTCTCACCTTAGACGTAGAATTAGTCCTTCTGCCACAATATTAATTCATTAGCCGCCCTCGATGTTCTTCTCTTTGTTGACCGTGTGTACCTTCCTAAGTCGGCATCGGTTCACTTCACGAAGACGGTGGAAACCAAGGAAATACAATGCTACGTCACTTTAAAAAATAGTGAGAAGTATAGAAGTGTTACGAAAATTATTTATTCACAAGACAATAAGACTTGCTCTGCTCGTCGCACAAATCATGATTACTAACAACATGGCTGCCTTTCCGCACAGTCCGAAATTACGTCCGTCCTCCACAAGGCAACAATCGAAAGTGTCTCTCAGCTCCTTCTTGGAGTATGAAACAAAAGAGAATCCAATTTGAACATTACAGAGATTATATTCTACATCCCTCTCAATTTGATCTTTGGCGCAGCCTTTAAGGTGTTGTATGTCTCTGCGTCGGAATGTGTCATTACAATGTGAATAAACCCTACGAATCTGAATTTTACTATGTAGTGGTTCCTTGTCGGGACTAAAATGAAAAGAACCTCTCTTCGTATCCGGAATCTTACTGTACTGCGGTGGTGTACAACTATAAAATGATAATCTCCCAGGCAAATTGGTGCCGCTACAGTGTGCTCACCAATCACTAGCCATCTCGATCTACATCCAAATCTACATCGATACTCTGCTAATTACGTTGAAGTGCCTTGCAGAGGGTTCTTCGAACCACCTTCAAAATTCTCTATTCTCCAAATGTCGTATAGCGCGCGGAAATAACAAACACCTACATCTTTTTCGTACGAGCTCTTCAAATGGTTCAAATGGCTCTAAGCTCTATGGGACTTAACATCTGAGGTCATCAGTCCCCTAGACTTAGAATTACTTAAACATTAACGAACCTAACCACACACACACATCCATGCCCGCGGCAGGATTCGAACCTGCGACCGTAGCAGAAGCGCCGTTCCAGACCGAAGCGCCTAGAACCGGTTGGCCACAGCGACCGGCTGTACGAGCTCTGACTTCCCTTTTTTTATCATAGTGATCGTTTCTTCCTATCTAGATCGGCGTCAACAAAATATTTTCGCATTCAGAGGAGAAAGCTGGTGACCGGAATTTCGTGAGAAGATTGCTCCGCAACGAAAAATGCCTTTGTTTTAATAATCTCCATCACAAATCCTCCATCATTTCAGTGACACTCTCCACCCTATTTCGCGTTGATGCGAAACATGCTACCATCTTTGCACTTTTTCGATGTACCTGCTAATAAAACGCAGTGTTGGGTCAGCCTTCCCCACATGATTTTCTGTGTGTTCCTTACAATTTAAGTTGTTCATAATTGTAATTGCTAGGTATTTAGTTGAATGTATGGCCTTTAGATTTGACTGATTTATCGTGTGACGGAAGTTTAACGGATTACTTTTAGCACTCATGTGGATGACCTCACACTTTTCGTTATTTATGGTCGTTGCAATTTGTTTGCCGGCCGGCTTGGCCGTGCAGTTCTAGGCGCTACAGTCTGGAACCACGTGACAGCTACGATCGCAGGTTCGAATCCGGCCTCGGGCATGGATATGTGTGATGTCCGTAAGATAGTTAGGTTTAAGTAGTTCTATGTTCTAGGGGACTGATGACCACAGATGTTAAGTCCCATAGTGCTCAGAGCCTTTTATCTATTTCTTTGCAATGTGCTTTGATCTTCTGATGACTTTATTAATAGATAACCGACAGCGTCATCTGCAAACAACCTAAGCGACTGCTCAGATTGTCTCGCAAATCGTTTATACTGATAAGGAACAGCAAAGGGCCTGTAACACTAAGATGTGTGCGTCAACACGAGATCTGCGCCCCCATGGAACTTGTGGACCGAGTTAAGTTGTCAGGACGACTTCCCAGTGCGGAACTCCAGAATGATCGCCCCCCCCCCCCTTCAGCGATCGAGCACGAGAAGTCTCCTCTACCCAAGAGTGTTCGATCATCCACATCCAACTCCTCAGTTTGGGCCGTCATGGCAACAAGCATGTCAGGTAAAACGTTATGTACTTCTGTCCAATGACAGCAGACGAATCAGAGCCTTGTATAAACAACTCAGAATTTCCAACAAGCCAAGCAAACGCCGCTGGAACCCCACCAGGTCAGGTTCACACAGCAGCAGGCCGCTCCTCGTCAAGAACTGGTCAGTTCTCTCCATATGTTACCGGGTAAGACACTCAGCGTCAAATTCTGAGCTTCCTGGTGTCGTGACTCGTGACGTCACTATGTGTGCCACTGGATGTCAGACTCGGAAAAACTTTCTTCTTCAAGGCGTGAAAATGACTGTAATGCGTGAGTTATTGCCGGATTTGTTATGCGCTCTGTATGTGCTTTCACCCTGCTCAGACAGCAGCTGGTATAGATTTTACGCTTGTGAGCGTATATATACGTTGTTATGTGGCTAGCGGAGCTTGTGGACTGGCCCTGTTCGATTTCCTTTACGTACATTTATGTAATTCGAAAATCTGTGCCCAGACATCAGTTTACTAAAACAACGTGACAATTTTAAAAAACGCAAAAATGTTAATTCTAAAAAAAGGAGATATTTTTCCGGCTCAGTTAAATACAAATCTATTCGTAAGTATTTGAGTTTCATATTGAAACAGTGTCGAGGTTAGAACCTCATATTCAGCATTTTTTTTTAATTGTATTAATATTGTATTTTTTTGTCAACTGGTAATACTGAATTATAATATTCTAATGAAAATACGATTTTATTTGAGTCAAATCAAATAAATTAAAATTTGATTCAGACATGTGAAATGACTTGTCTATACTAATAAAACTCCCAGAAAGAATATCACTCTGCAGCAGAGAGTGCGCTGCGATGAAACGTCCTCTCAGAACTAGAATAATCTGCCAGAAGGTTCCATCAGTAATACTGGTGCGCTTTATATGTTCGTTTCTCCATGTAATGGAGAAAAAAGAATTACTCGACATTCACAGTGACTAGAGTATGTACAAAAAGGGCAATCAATACACATTTGCAGTTGACCAGCAGATCGTTCTGCACATACAGTCTATCCTTTTGAATTTTTGAGGTACTGGAATCTATTTCTGTGAAGGATGTTTATCACGATATTTATTTGCTCTTTCACTTTATTCACATGAACTCTGAGAGTTTTATGTGACTATATTATTTTGTTTCTGCAAACATAATTCGTTCCACCAAAATAGCTGGAAATCCCACAGCAGATCAGTTCCAGTCATTCCACGAGTAAGGAGGTACACGGCTCGTCTTGTCTGTAATTCAACCATGCCTAGACGGTCAATACCGTATTCTATCGCGTCCGCATTGTTACTTTGTGCCAAGAAGGTCTCTCAACAAGGGAGGGGTCAGGCGTCTCGGAGTGAACCAAAGCTATGTTGTTCGGGTATGGAGGAGATACACAGAGAGAGAGGAAATGCCTCGTTCAGACCGTCCAAGGACTACTACGGCAGTGGATGACCGTATCCTACGGATTATGGCTCGGAGGAACTCTGACAGCAACGCCACCAAGTTGAATAATGCTCTTCGTGCAGCCACAGGACGTCTTGTTACGACTCAAACTTTGCGCTACAGGCTGCATGATGCGCAACTTCACTTCCGACGTCCATGGCGAAATCGATCTTTGCAACCACGACATTTTGCAGCTCGGTACAGGTGGGCCCAACAACACGCAGAATGGACCGCTGAGGATTGGCATCACGTTCTATCCACCGATGAGTGTCGCATATGCCTTCAACCAGACAATCGTCGGAGGAGGATGAATGCCTCAAGATACACTGTCCAGCGAGTGCAGCAAGGTGGAGGTTCCCTTCTCTTTTGGGATGGCATTATGGAGGGCGGACGTACGCCGCTGGTGGTCATGGAATGCGCCGTAACGGCTGTACGATACGTGAATACCACCTTCCGACCGATAGTACAACCATGTCGGCAGCATATTGGCGAGGCATTCGTCTTCATGGACGACAGTTCGCGCCACCATCGTGCACATCCTGTGAATGACTTCCTTCAGGATAACGACATCGCTCGACTAGGGTGGCCAGCACCTTCTCCAGACATGAACGCTATAGAACATGTCTGGGATAGATTGAAAAGTGCTGTTTGTGGAAGACGTGACGCACCAACCACTCTCAGTGATCTACGCCCAATCGCCGTTGAGAAGTGGGACAATCTTGACCAACAGTGCCTTGATGAACTTATGGCTAAAATGCCACTACGAATACAGGCACGAATCAATGCAATAGGACGTGCTACTGGCTATTAGAGGGAGAGGTGTGTACAGCAATGTTGACCACCACCTCCGAAGGTGTCCCTGTATGGTGGTACAAGATGCAATGCCTGACTTTCATTAGCAATAAAAAGGGTGCAAAGGATATTCATGTTGATCTCAATTCCAATTTTGTGTACAGGTTCCGGAGTTCTTGGAGACGAGGTGATGCGAAACTTTTTTGATGTATGTACATTTTTACTTTGTCTGTACAGAACTGTATACACTGTTAGCGTAAATAGCGCTAGGGAGGTGCATTATAGATTCAGTAAGCGTACAATACTTCAAAACTCGTTTACTACCTCATTTTCCGCAATTTGATCTTACGTTCTTGCCTCAGTGTCAGAGGTACAACAACAGAGTTTGTGCTTGGCTGTCATCCATTCGTATGTTCCGCTACATTTTTGGAGAGAAACCCGGTTGCCGCACAGTCGCGGCGTTGGCCTCCCTCTCTCTCTCTCTCTCTCTCTCTCTCTCTCTCTCTCTCTCTCTCCGTCTCTGGTGCCGACTCGCTGAGTGTGACACCTAGCGGCAGCACTGGGTACATTTGGCGCGACGTAGCGAGTCACAATCCCAGAAAGCTAAGGAATTAACGCCGGGTCTTGAGACTCAGACCTGCTAGCCGCCAGTGGCGCACGCAACACCAAAGATCCCACCCTCCTCCAAACGGCGCGTGACCCCTGCGGGCCCCAATGTAGCTGCCCTGCCGGACTTATAACCGGGGACTCAATGCTCTGAGCAGTGAGCAGGCTGTCCCTCCCTTATTCCCATTGTTGTGGGCCTCGGATGTTCTACAACTCTTGGGGAAACGAACTCCGAGGTTCCCACGAATTCTCTCAGCTGAAGTGATGTAAGTTAAGACACACAACCTCTGGAATTTTTATGAGGCACAATAGTGAAAATCAAGTATATTAATGAGAGTTTAATAAAGTGATGAGAATCGTGTTCCAGCATTTCTCCGTCATAAGGAGCGGATGGTGTTAGTTTATCAATGGATGGAGCAACCCTGATTGCTTGTAACATTTCAGCCGACGCCACGCCGGTCAATGATACCCAGACACTACAGGATCGCGTCTTCGATGCAACAACGAGCAAGCGTATTTCGGAGAGTGCGTGATCTCTTAAGCTGAGGAGCAGAGCGATACATTGCCATTGGAGGAACGTCACGTTGAGCACCTCATATGAGAAATGTCATTAACGGATGTCAGGATGGACGGCTCCTATGGACAAGTGGGCAGATCACAGAAAGTATGCATTTCCCGATCCACGTTATAACATCCCAGCTTCCTCAACCAAATTATAACGTCCCAGGACTTTCTGCACCAAATTATAACTTTTCAGCTCCTCAACACCAAGTTAAAACGTTGCATTAGGAGGTGTCTGCTTCGTGCAAAAGGTCTTGAGTTCATATTGACGACAACAAGTAATTCTTCATTACAGACGATTATTTACAAGCAGAACTGACAGACTTCACAGACTCAACAACTGACTCTCCGAGCTAACCGCACTGCATATCCGAACTGGCAACTGACAACTCCTAGGTGTATTAATATCTTTCCAAACAATGAGAGTCTTTGACAATGTTTTGTTTACAATACGATAGCAATTCACGACTTAAAACTAAATTAGACATCACAGAATTTTAGTACAGATTAAAGTAAGTAAAAGGATCAGTACATATAAATTCTTACAAGCATAATTTCCAAATAGATTTTATAACATTTTTCTACCAGCTTCTGGATAACCTTCACCAGATTTGTACCGGTGTTTCCAGAAATATCTTGACATTTGATTCTGGATATTTCTTGAGTGATTTAGAACAACTATTTATATGTAAAATGATTTAAATCGTGTTTCAAAACGTAAATAAATCTTTTTAGCAATATTTCTTGATACAAATCGTCTTTCGAAATCAGGTTATGAAACGGTTTTCACAAGTTTTCGTATTTTTGCTATCATAATATAGAATTTCTCCATTGAAAGTTCTATAAGTGTGCATTATACGTTCATTTACAAACTTTCTCTTTAGCTGGTGAGTTTTTAAAAGTATCTTGTCCATATTATACGAAATAATTTAGCTCAAAACTGATAATTTATACCATTAATCAGAACTACAGCAAACAGTGAGTCTTTCTTTTACAAAATGAAATATAATTACAAAATTGAATGAAAATAGGTTACTAACACTAATATATATTTACATTAATTCTATTTTTGTTCTTTCTGTTCAAAATGTCCTAATATTGACACAGTACAACATTTAAACATCACCAAAGTTTCCCTTTACATTTTGCATATCTGTATCGACATCCCCTAAAAGTCTACAGTATCGAATACTTCAATATGTCCCAATATGTCCTGTAATGTTACACAACCCCCCCATCAGCACTTCCACGTGAAACACGGAAGGGTTGATGTCCTTACATTACAAAACAGAAAAGTTTTACACATATCTTTGGTGTCTTCTTTCTTGAAGACCGGTGATCTTCTTTCTTGAAGGTCGGTGATCGTCTTCCTTAAATGTCAGTGTACCTCAATGCCGCACACTGTATTTCAGTCTCATCTTCACAGTCCGTATGGTTTCCATATACACTGCATGCTATCACAGGCTGCAATAGCACAGTCCGCTATGAATATACAGCACACAGTGGTCAAACCCAGTTAAACATTAGCAAAAGCATTTAATAGTCGGTGAACCGGTTTTTAAGGACACAGAAATTTGAATTCTCTAAAGTCTAGTTACTCAAGAAAATTTACTCTAAATAAATTCTTAAAGCTAAGAGAGGATAGACTGACAGGTGGAGAAAATTGATTATACAGGATCACAGAATAAGTGTAAGATGCAATGCCAGAATACGAACATGAAATATGACAATTGCATAGCTAGGGGACCTAGTGCTCGCCAAACACTTAGCACACAAAGAATGTATGCTCCCCTGAGGAATCAGATAAATACAACATAACAAAGTATACAAAAATATCCTGGTAAGATTACATGTAAAAGTCTATAAACATCTATTATCTAAAATACTTTTTACATTTTTTTAGACAATTTCAGTTCGATCATGTTTCGTAGGCCAAACAGTCTGCCAGAATTTGGATAGACTAGACGGTAAGCTTTCGGATGAGGATTGTCCTGAATCTTGAAAGGTCCAATGTATATGTCAAAAAACTTTTTTAATTCACCACTGATGGCTTTAGACTTCTCTTGTGTTTCAACAAGGACCAAGTCTTCAATTTTAAATTGATTAGGCTTCAATCTTTTCTCGAGTCTACATTTCCTCTTATCACCTTGAGATTTCATGGTCTTTCTCACTATTTCCTCTCTCTCTTGAGTACTTAATGGTTTGCAGACTGGAAAATCAATGAAATCACTAATTGGATGTGGTGGTTTGCTATTATACTGTATTTCATAAGGCGAAAACACTAATGCTGTAGGCTGTTCACAACATCTTCGAATTTCTCAACATAGTCAATCCAACTAGCATGATCAGTATTGCTGTAGGTTCTAAAGAATCGCCCAATTTCCCTCATGTATCTCTCCGAAGGGTTTCCTGACAGATGATAAGCTGAAATAAGAATGTGACATATATTTTCATCTTCAACAAAAGCTTTCCATACTCCAGAAGTAAATTGAGTCCCATTGTCTGATAAGATTTTCTGAGGTTTTCCAACCCTGCCAAAATAGTCTCCTCTGATTTTTGAAATAATGCTCTTACTGTTTGCCTTGCGAAGAGGGTATGACTTAATGAATTTTGAAAAAAAACATCAACCATGACAAAAATGTAGCAATAGCCTCCTCTGGTCTTTGGTAATGGTCCATATAAGTCGACAGCGACAAACTCGTGTTGTTCTTTCGGTAAGATGTTTTGCATCAATCCTCGACAAGTTTGGTTGGATACTTTTACTCTTTGGCACCTGTCACAACCCGTTAAAATTTTTCTAACCCTCCTGGCTATGTTGTTAAAGTACACATTTTCTTGGATTTTCTGGATACACTTTTGAATCCCACAATGACCAAAACTTTCATGAATGTACTTGATGAGTACATTGATGTACTATTCAGGCCAACATAATTTCCATACATCGCTATCTACACTGTTTCTCTTGAATAGAATCCCTTTGTAGATTTTGTAATAATCTCCCACTTTTTCATGTCCCTTTTTCCCTAAATAACTTTTGACCAATTTACAGTTCTCATCGTGTTTCTGATTCTGTCAGATGTCATTACAAATGTCTCTGATTTCTTGTTCATTGTCCACCCCTCTTAAATACATAATTTTGAATTCTTTTTCACATTCCCCACTGTCATCTTCAAAGTCAGCCCCCACAGGTAGTCTAGATAAAGCATCAGCAACTACATTATCGGGTCCTCCAAGATATTTTATTGAGTAATTAAATTGTTGTAACAAGAGTGCCCACCTGGTAATCATTCCATGATGCAACCTACATTCTTGAATATCAGTTAATGCCTTATGGTTTGTGTAGACAACTACCTGGTTTCCCAATAAACAATTTCTGAATTTAGAAAATGCCCAGTAAATGGCCAAAAGCTCTTTCTCGGTAACAGTGTATCGCCTCTCACGTTTTTTCAAGGTTCGACTAGCAAAAGCAATAGACCTGTGTTCTATTTTCCCATTTATATTTACTTCTTGGAAAAGGTGAGCACCTAGGCCATAATCACTACTATCTGCCATAATGCAAAAAGGTAAACTTAAATCAGGACGGTACAAAATTTTACTGTTACATAACTGTGTTTTTATTTCTTCAAAAGCAGCTTCACATTCCTGATCCCAAACCCACATTGCGTTTTTCTTCAGCAATCTGTTAAGACTTGGAGCATTTAGAGCTTGGGTACTAATGAACTTTCTGTAGTAACCGCACATCCCGAAAATTGACTTGAGTTATTTCTTGGTTTTTGGAATTGGGAATTTTGCAATTGCCTTGAGTTTTTCAGGATCTGGCAAAATACCTTCCTCAGAAATACTGTGCCCCAGAAACTTCAATTTTTTCATACCAAACTTACATTTAGATAATTTAAGTGACATTCCCCCTTTCCTTAATCTATTGCAAACCTCCCTCAAAGTATTAACATGTTCTTCCCAAGTTTCTCCAGTGATCAAAATGTCATCTACATACACAGTTAATTTTGATAAAAGATGTTTTCCCAAAACAAAGTCAAGTGCTCTAATGTATTCGGCTACTGAGACATTCAGCCCAAATGGTACCACACAATACTGGTAACATCTTCCCCCATACAAAAAGGCAGTATACTTTTTGGAATCATTTTCTAATTCTACTTGGTGAAATCCTGGCGTGAGATCTAAACTGGTCATGTATTTCATTCTTTCAAATTTATGAAGTAGTTCATCTATATTCTCGAGATGATCGGTCTCTCTTTCCACATACTTATTTAGGTATCTTGAATCTAGTACAAGCCTGACACTGCCATCACGTTTTGCAACCACTACCAAAGGATTATTGTATTGGCTCTTACTTCTCTCAATGATGACCCACTCTTCCATCTTTTGAAGTTCCTTTTCTACATCTTTTCTCTTTGCAATGGGTACACTATAAGGTTTTATAAAGAATGGCTCATGTGGTTTTAACCTGAGTTTACATTGGTAATTCTTTACTCTGCCAGGTCTATCATCAAAAACATCACAGTAATTCCACAATAATCTTTCTAACTCTACCTTTTGTTCTTGGTTCAAATTATCTGATTCCCGTAATTTTTCTTGAACTATATCCCCATATTCTCCATCATCATAATCCTCAGTAATTTCCTCTACACAATAACCACTGTCTTTAGAAAATGTAACGTCCCTAATTTCAATTCCCTTATCAGCACAGTTTTGAACCGACATGTCAGTACTGGAAGATACTCTCGTCTTAGGATCAATAAAGGTAAACAAACTCTTTTCCCAATCAAATGCTGCATTAGCTTTTAATATCCAGTCCATACCCAACAGTACATTCTCATTTAGGTCACTTATTACAGGACATCCTTGAGTAAACTGTACATCATTTATACTGAAGGACAACAACATCTGTCTATTAACAATTTTGCTCAGTTTGCCAGTAATGCCTCTAATTTTTATTCCAACAACTGGTAATTCAACAAAGTCAGGATCATGGTTAATTATATCTCTTAATTTGCTTGAAATGGCACTAATTGGACTCCATGTGTCAATCAAATCGATTTTCCCATTCTCTGTTTGAATTAAAGTGCTGATCATTCCTACCAAAATTTCTTCTGTCATTGCTATTATAATTATCCCTGTTGTTGTTAAAGTTTCTTCGTTCACTATTACTGTTATTATTTGCACGGTTCGGTTCCCACCCTCTGTGTGATGAACCTACAAAGTCGTTGAATGTGTTGTTTTGTTCAAAGGCTCTATCAAGTTTGTCCACATATTTCAAGAATTGTTCTATGGACTCATCTGGACCATATACTAAACCCCATTGTACTCTTTTCGGAAGTCTCCGGTTTAGAGCATCAATTTGAGTTAGCTCATCAAATGGCTTATCCAGATGCACTAATTTTTGCAACTGTTTCTCACAATAGGCCTTCATTGACCCATCAGATTCTCTGTAACTAGGACCATTCAAGAATTCACTTTTGATTCGAGCTTGCTCAGTTTCAGACCAAAATTTGGTTAGAAAACATTTTTCGAAATCTTCAAAGGACATTTCCGCATAACAATTCTGATTGGCCCACGAAAGCGCCTCACCATCAAGTAATTTCTTTACAAATTTTATCTTAACACTATCTGTCATTATGGACGTGAACTGCTCCTTGTAGAATTGCATGAAGTCTTTTGGGTGTATATTCTTGCACTGGGATAAGTTTTAATTGGAAAATTTCCCCATACCCCATTACAACTATTACTAAAACCTTTTTGAAACATAGTTTCTTGTATTTCTACAAATTTTCTGTCTGCAGTTTTTTCGACATTACCTACTCTACTACAAATTTCTGTGACCTTTTTGTCCGTATCAGATTCCGTATCAGATTTGAAAGATTCAATTTCGTTTTCAAAAAATCGTTTTGTCTGGTCAAATTCATTTCTCAATTGAGAATTTTCCTCGTTTACAAAATCAACAACTTTTTTAAGTTTTGACTGGTTATTTGAAATTTCGTTACTTAAATCAGTTTCAAGGACAGAAATTTTGCTCTCAACCGTGTCCACACGACAACTAAGTTCTTTTTGGTTTGACTCAAAAGTAATTCGCCATTCTTCGAGAACCTGATTAGTGTGAGCAATCTGTTCTGTATTTGAGTTTATTTCTGATTTTAAATCACACACAGCCTTCGAAATCGGAATGTCCATCTGTTGTTGTGTCTGTTCAATTTGTTGACGTAATTCGGCACGAGAATCGTCCATCTTCGAGTTTAACTCTGAAAACATTTGTTTTAACATTTCCAACATTAGTACACTGTCAGAAGCACTTTCCCTAATAGGTGTACTCGCTACACCGCTGTCAATACTGAAATCTGCGTCTTTTTCCATTATTTTAGGAAGCAGTTACTTATCTTAGTGTCCGTCGGCGGTCGTTGGTGTCCGTGTTTTGCGAAATTTCTTCAATTCCAGGATGGTTTCACTCGGTTGATTCACTTCTCTTCTTGTGACCCCAGAATCGACGTATTTACTTCTTGTGATCCCAGAAGAGACGTATTTTATTTTGAAGAATCACTGGGTGGTCGTCAAATCGTCTGCTTCCTCCACCAAATTAAAATATCCCAGCTCCAGCGCCTCCACCAAATTATGACATCCCAGCTTCCTCAACCAAATTATAACGTCCCAGGACTTTCTGCACCAAATTATAACATTTCAGCTCCTCAACACCAAGTTAAAACGTTGCATTAGGAGGTGTCTGCTTCGTGCAAAAGGTCTTGAGTTCATATTGACGAAAACAAGTAATTCTTCGTTACAGACGTTTATATACAAACAGAACTGACAGACTTCACAGACTCAACAACTGACTCTCCGAGCTAACCGCACTGCATATCCGAACTGGCAACTGATAACTCCTAGGTGTATTAATATCTTTCCAAACAATGAGAGTCTTTGACAATGTTTTGTTTACAATACGATAGCAATTCACGACTTAAAACTAAATTAGACATCACAGAATTTTAGTACAGATTAAAGTAAGTAAGAGGAACAGTACATATAAATTATTACGAGCATAATTTCCAAATAGATTTTATAACATTTTTCTACCAGCTTCTGGATAACCTTCACCAGATTTGTACCGGTGTTTCCAGAAATATCTTGACATTTGATTCTGGATATTTCTTGAGTAATTTAGAACAACTATTTATATGTAAAATGATTTAAATCGTGTTTAAAAACGTAAATAAATCTTTTTAGCAATAGTTCTTAATACAAATCGTCTTTCGAAATTAGGTTATGAAACAGTTTTCACAAGTTTTCGTATTTTTGCGATCATAATATAGAATTTCTCCATTGAAAGTTCCAGAAGTGTGCATTAAACGTTCATTTACAGACTTTCTCTTTAGCTGGTGAGTTTTTAAAAGTATCTTGTCCATATTATACGAAATAATTTAGCTCAAAACTGATAATTTATACAATTAATCAGAGCTACAGCAAACAGTGAGTCTTTCTTTTACAAAATGAAATATAATTACAAAATTGAATGAAAATAGGTTACTAACACTAATATATATTTACATTAATTCTATTTTTGTTCTTTCTGTGCAAAAGTCCTAATATTGACACAGTACAATATTTAAACATCACCAAAGTTTCCCTTTACATTTTGCATATCTGTATCGACATCCCCTAAAAGTCTACAGTATCGAATACTTCAATATGTCCCAATATGTCCTGTAATGTTACAACGTGTAATGGATTTTTTTTTCTTGTTTTGGTGGACAGCCCCACCTCTCGAAATATTCGACACTTTGCACTACAGGTTAAAAGAAGAGTGACGAACATAAGATGCCTTCAATATTTATTAACGTTGTGGGTGGTTCTCTTGATTTATGCTAACTTTTTTCCACCCTACGTCTAGATCTGGTTTTGTTCCCTGCATATAAAATTATATGCAAGCGTTTCTATCGCACCAGAAAGGATGGAGGGGGTTTGATGTAAGATCTATTCGTGGTTTCTCCCTTATCGAAATCGTATCCCATATGAATCCAAGCTACATCGTTAGCCTCGTGGCTATTGAGGTTGATCCTCAAAAAAACGTAGTACTAATAGTTCAATCCAGAACGGTTTAGGTAGCCTTTACGGTACTTGGGTATAGCTGTGTGGTTGGTATCCGAACAGACATCCGAAGTAGTGTGGCGGTAATGCTTCAATCTGTCCGAAGAACAGTTCCAGCTTTATAAATGTAGCCAGAAGTGTATCGTGGCTAATGGAGTTGATCATGAAGACCGATTAAAGTATTTTCCTAATATATTTTGTTGCCCTTATTTTATAAAACCATTCGGTGGCATTCTAAGAGGTACTTTGTGTTAGGAGTACGAAACGTAAATAAAATTACATTTTCACACGTTTTACTTCAGGCAGAATGAGGTAATAAAGCCGGTCGATACCTATCGTATAGTGCAACGACATAGTTGCTTACTGGCTGAGTATTTTTCAAGAGATCCTCTCACACAGACTGGTAATTTACACTGTTTTTAAGAGACACTCCGAGTGCGCCGTATCAGTCACTCTTTAACCTGTTACGTAAGGCGATTCGTTCCTGCTGTTATCTTTTGCGTGTATTCAGTCCCGCAACCAATAACCGTGCATTCGGGCGGTAATCAGTTATCGGTGCGTTATTGTAGTCTAAAAACTGGATCCGTTATAGTAACTCTTTTGTTTACTCACTCGGGGTCCCACCGTTTTGTACACAACTGAGGTGAGAAGTAGTTGTGACGTTCTCTACGGCGACATCAAAAACCCATTCTGAGGTGGTGCCGTCGAAAGCGTAAACCGAAGCAATCGGTCTGGATTCGAATACATCTCTCGAAAGAGAGTACAAAAGAATATTATCACAGGACTTTACAAACAGGTTTTTCAGAAATTCCTACCAGTTCACTTACTTAAATTATTTAATATTGCAACGCGTTTCGAGCTATCACCTCTTTATCAGGCAAAATATGACAAAACAAAAAACATTCAAACAGAATGGACATAGACCTTAATGCAAGTATTTTTTCAGTCTTGTCGTTTGTTGTGGCTTTCCTGCAGAGAAAGTCAAATAGAAGCCGTATGAGAGCGCGTTTACTTCGTTTTCTTGTCTGTAGATGAATACTGGAGCACTCCGTTCATCAGAAAAGGCTGCCGTCTTGTGGCCACTGTGGCTTTAAATTGTAAGCACACCACGTAGCTCACTCGGAAAACATGAATAACTGATCTGGCTACTTCAGTATTATGGGCTTAATTTGTATTATTAGTTCACTTTTCTCGGACATGAGCAGACATCCACAAGTAGCAAATAATGTGACCGTGGCTTCCAAGTTAAGGTTCTTCGGTTAATCACAAGGCGTCTACTTCAGTAATAATCTTGCTGGCATTTCGATGATCTTTCTTGGGATTTCTTCATGATTCATTACATTCTTGCACGTGCTACCTTTTTATAGTTTTATGCACAGTGAGATATAATATCTAGCGATTTTAAAAAGCGAGTGAATCAAGCTGCGTCGGATAGAGGTGGAGGGGATAGCTTCAGTTACGTTTGACGCGAAATAGCATTTAGTCATAATGGAGCGTACACTGTCAAAGCATTTTATCAAAACGGTAGTTCGTACCAGCTAGCACGACGTGCAATCCGCAACCACTTCAGCGTTAATCGAAATTGGCCGCTTCACCTGCCTGGGCGATTAAAATGTGGCTGGGGAACATTGAGGAGACGGCACAAACAGGGAGACCAAAAACTGTGCGCTCGCCTGAAAAACATCGAACGTGTACGCCAAATGAAACGCGTATAGCACGTGTGATTTGACACGACACTACAGCGCGACACGCACGTGCCGCACGAGTCGCGCGGCTGCAGTGCATATTGCGACACGTACACCGTACTTAGCACGCGCCGACTGGCGACGCTCTGCGCTGACAGAACCGTAGGGCGCGCACCTTTTTATCTTTCTCTAATAATTTACAGAAACTATTCACTGAAAATATTTGATTTTTTTCCGTACTTGTGGCTTTACGTGTGAACTTCTTGGCCAAGTGCCTATCATCTGGCTAATAGTCATGCTTACTGTGATCTACACATTTTAGTAAGTCACTACGCAAAACTCAAAAAGTTTGCAATGAAAAATAGGGGGCGCTATGATTTTGCGTTTGGTGAGTATTACACCATATGTTTATGAGTATGAAATTCAGCTAACATATTAAATTTTTGTTTAGACTTAGGAGGAGGTCTCCATCTGTCTTCGATTTCGAGAAAATGGATCCCATGTAGAGCATTCACTCCCAATCTTACGCCACGGGAATGAAATATTCCTACATCACTGGTATTTCCTAAACCGCTCGAGACATCGAAACAAGATTTTGGTGAATGATGACACAAGGAAGAGAGTACATTGCCACGCCGGCCGGTGTGGCCAAGTGGTTCTAGGCGCTTCAGTCTGGAACCGCGCGACCGCTACGATCACAGGTTCGAATCCTGCCTCGGGCATGGATGTGTGTCATGCCCCTAGGTTAGTTATGTTTAAGTAGTTCTAAGTTCTATGGGACTGATGACCTCAGATTTTAAGTCCCATAGTGTTCAGAGCCATTTGAACCATACTTTGCCACGTCGTAAACACACTGAGCTTTCTTATCTATCACGGTATATCAGTAGTTACACTTCCCTATTTATTTTTTTTTTCATTCCACTGTCTATTTTTTTTAGAGTTATCGACAGCTAGTGAGACAAGAGTGTCCTAATATGAAAGTAAACATGAAATTTCTTCTCTTATGTTGCCACAAACCGTCACAATGAGTTTTTTGGTAAGATATTCGGCTCTCTGGTCGCCAATTACTTGTTTAATGAGACAGATTTCTAAAACAGTGTGTCACAATAACTGCTGCAAAAATGAGTTTATGCAAATCATATTGTGTTTTGGCAAAAGAAGTGCTCTCAAACCCTTCAACAAGAGAAGTGTGGCCGTTACTCGCAAATGGTATTGCATCTTCGAATGAGACGAGGTTCACAACTCACACGAAAATAAATCGCTAATTCTGTTGGAGTTTTTGTTGAATCTCACAACCCATTTTTTTTAACACCGAGCGACTGAAATGGAAACTTACCAAAGAGTTTTATTCCTTTCCTTCATCTGAGCAATAGCAAAGTAATGAAGAGCGTGGTCTTCAGGCGGGATACCACGCACACTACTGATGCCGGTTCCTCACCAACGCCGTGCCAAACAGACAGTCCGTGGTTCGCGAATAAAATAGTTGTTACTGAGAAAAGTAAACAACTGATACGTGGCACAACACAATGGCCAGTGTATCGTCAGCAGCTGGGAATAAATCGCGCGACAGGAATGCGGAAGCCAGCAAGTGTGCTTTGTGAGAGGAAGAGTTCACATCGTTCCGAAAACATTGTCACCATTACATTTCTACATATCACCACACTCTTTCAGGATATTCCTACTTTTATAATAGTACCGACCACTAATTCCTTTGTGTAGCCTGTTGTGTAATTAGTTTATTAATGCTGATAGCGTGTATGCAACCACTGAAATACTTTTCCTCGTCACGACGTGCCGATTAAAACATCGTTTTTTACGAGGGCTTCTCGACTATTTCGGGCTTGCAATGGAAATGTCACGTCCACATGTACGAAGTATAACGTCTCTTATTAGACCCATATCCACATGATGATATGAAGTACGTAAGTTTTACTATCTCGGACGCTTTTTACCAGGAGCGCAAAGGGGTCATACCTGTGGAAATTATGCCTTTCCGACTTTTTGTAATGGATCGCAGAGATACTTCAGCATAAGAGGCAGCAAGTAGGTAACCTTGTTTTACTTTCCTGTCTTGCTTCTAGATGACACGATTTTATAATATTCCTTACTTCCTTATTCACTACCCTCACGGTAAATCGTCTGTCCCTTCTTACGTTCTGAAAAAATTGTGGAGGCAGACGATATACTTTCAGTGGCTAATGGCTCACCGGTTATTGAACTGTGCATTGGGTTTTTTGACAAAGAATAAACAAAACAAAAGAACTGTACATATGTATGTAAATGAAAACTATTACGTGCTAACGAAAATGGACGGAGCGCTTAAACAGCGAAAAAAAGAACACTGCTCAGTGATAGAAAACTTCAGTTTACATTACAGGCCGTACTCTTCGGATGGACAATACTTCCACTGCCCGTATGCGCCATGCCGAAGTGAGTATATGGCAGAACTGCCCTCCCGCTCCCCGCCTCACACATCCGTCAGTACCCGCGTGACGCGCGGCGCGAGAAACTGCGCCGCTACCACAAAGCCGCGCGACCTGGCGCAGGCGCGTGTCGCGTCCCAGTCGCGTCGCGTCGCAGTTTGCGCGGTCACATTTGAACCTGTGAAGTCGCAAAAACGCGCGCTGCGCTGCGCCTAGCCTTTAGAGTTGCCATTGAGAGACACACTCGTCGCTCAGTTCGCCGGCACAGCGCTACACTTGGGATTTCAAAGAGAACGGTAGGAAGGATTTTACCCCAGGATTTGCACTTTCACCCCTACAAAATCTAAACGGAACAGGTCCTTAAGGGAATAGATTATGTGATCCGCAGCCGCTTCTGATTAAAAGTTTTGGTCATGATTTTGCAGTGATGTTAATACTAGAGAACTGCATCGGCAACCACTGCACTGGGCAAAAGTTACTGTGTGGTTCGTAATGTCTTCAATTAGGGATCATAAGGCCAAACGATTTTTAAGTTGTAACAGTGACTTCGCAGAGATACGCTAGTAAGCATGAATATTGTCAGTCGTTTGTTTCCAAAGATATGGCCTCCCGAAATGGGTACATTGCATGGCCCTCTCGTTCACTGGACGTCACATGTTTGTGACTTTTTCTTTGGGGTTATCTGAAGCGGAAAGTTTAGCAAAATAACCCACCTCGAACAACTGAAGCCCTGAAAGAGTGGACGCGACAGGAAGTGTGATGAGTCAGTACAAGGTCAGGCTGGAGGAATGCGTGCTTCTAAGCGGACGCCATAATAAGACAGTTATCTTGAAAAAGTAACTGAGGAGGAGGAGGACATTAGTGTTTAACGTCCCGTCGAGGTCATTAGAGACGGAGCGCCAGCTCGGGTGAGGGAAGGATGGAGAAGGAAATCGGCCGTGCCCTTCAAAGGAACCATCCCGACATTTGCCTGAAGCGATTTAGGGAAATCACGGAAAACCTAAATCAGGACGGCCGGAGACGGGATTGAACCGTCGTCCTCCCGAATGCGAGTCCAGTGTGCTAACCACTGCGCCACCTCGCTCGGTGAAAAAGTAACTGACGTTTTACTGTTACAGAAAACACTTTTTCGTATATTTTAAGATTATGAAATAGAAAAAGTGTCTTTATTTAACAGCTTTTCAAAAATCGCTCTTTATTATGCCTCACCCTGTAGTTGAAACTCTCTTCTTCATTTAGCTCATGAGGCCCTCAGCTTTAAAAGAATTTATTGTGTCGTAAACACAGTACTATTTCAATATGCTATACGAGCTTATTTTAGGAAAGACACACGGGAAATATATAGTGGTAAATGCGAAAAACAAATACAGAACTAGTTCTCTCACAAATGTTATGACTACTCTTATTTTTTATTTGGGGGACTTACGAAATCTGAATATTTTCGTAGTCTCCATGAAATAGCTGTGTTAATCTTAGATAACGGTAGGTGTGATTAACGTCTCTGACTGGTGGTGTGGAACTGTCTCAAGTGAAGGACAGAAGGAATTGGGTTATTCAGATACACACAGTAGACGATTGTAACTGCACTATTTACGTGGAAAGAACCCACACATATTACAAAAAATTGATGTATGTACGTATGTGGCACATCTCCCCCTAGACCACTGGACTGATATGGACCAAAGTTTGTGCACATACCCCTTACTGACAGGTAACAATCATAATTCAGGAGGTGCGGCATCATAAGCGATGAGATGCATGAAAATCAGCCGCACCATGCCTGATGTTGAAATTTGCTTCTGTACTACTAACTCTATTCGTAACAAATGTCGCAGACATTCGCAGCGAAAGGCACATACAAAATTATATCATGATGCCACACATGATTCGGGAGATCCGACGTCATGAACACCAAGATGTGTGAAGAACTGCCGGAGTGTGCCTAATGTTTATATTTATCCTTGCTGCTCACTCTGTTAGCAACATATTTTGCTGACGGTATCGACATACGCCGCTGAATGCGCCTACATGAATGCATCGTTGTAGGACTCTTTACTGCCGAGCCACTCCTGCAGTCGAGTGAAGTGACTCCAGGCAGCGCTTTTGGCAGCTTTCAACTATGAGGCGCAAACGGTTGTAGGCCTCGCCACAGAGGCGTGCAGATACTCGAAGCAGCTGTGCCAAGCGCATCAGCCCACGCCGAGCCTACTGGCAGGTGTGCGTGCAAGGTTCCTCGTTGTGGAAAACTAGCAAAGTGAACACCCCGACCGACAGTGCCGGCTGTCAGCTAGTGTACAATAAAAACATTATGACAGGTGACAGACTTCCGTCATTCAACAGTCTCTGGTCAATGAATTAGTTCTTTCTTATGATCTTAATGAATTATTGTCAATGTAAACAACGAGACACCAACAGAGATAGTGATAAATGGTTCAAATGGCTCTGAGTACTATGGGAATTAACATCTGAGGTCATCAGTCCCCTAGACCTAGGGTAGTTAGGTTTAAGTAGTTCTAAGGACAGCACACACATCCATGCCCGAGGCAGGATTCGAACCTGCGACCGTAGCAGCAGCGCGGTTCCGGACTGAAGCGCCTAGAAACGATCGGCCACAACGGCCGGCAAAAGCGATAAATGAGGTATTAGTGAAAGATACTGGCTTATTAACATGGCTTGCTTCAAATTTTCAGAAAATGTAACTGATTCGAATATTTGACTAACGTAAAGCCTACCAAAATCGGCTGTATAGTTACGTTCATAGTCTACACATAACTTTGCGGTGCACGGCCGTTGCCCCTGATAACAAAGTACGAGTGCACCACCCTCGTGGATAACATTGCGCCCCCTAGAGTGTGCAGCTGGAACACTGATAGAGGCAGAACATTCCCATTCGTTTGGTGCGCTCTCAAGTGTCATTGATACCTTCTCTGATAATGATCTCTTACCTTCGCCATCAAAATGGCCTACCTCACTGGGAACGCATTTCTGGCCATATGTCCGCATGACCTTTTTTCCTCCTTTTGCTGCGGAAGCTGTGATCTCTGTATCTTGAAACAATACAAACCAAGGGAAAATCGAAATCACTATCTCTCGCCAATAAATAAACGATCTCTATAGTCATACAACACGAGCGAATTGTGTTAAGTAACTGATCGTTCATTTTGGCCGCTGTGCACAACGCAAATACCGTCTCCTTGCGATGAACAGCTTACGAATACAAGAGGTTATATTTATTATTTGCGGGTCGTCTTGCCCCTCAAAAACTGGAGGACAGTAAGTGATCTTGAAATTCGGCGACGTTCCTGGGTGCATTACGTGCTCCCACTTCTGGCCATATGAGGGTACGACGAGAATTCTCCATATAATCGTTCCGATGCGCTCACGTGTTATGTTTTGGAGAGGCATACCGTTGGTTGGGCAAATTGATCATGGTACACTCGCAGGTCAGCGGCATTGTGGCACTGCATTCGTTTCCCATGCGTATCTTTTCAGGCTGTATGCGACCCTCACTGTACTTTTAAGGACGACAATGCGTGATCGCATCGAAAGCACTGGTGTAGGAGGTCTTTGAATGAGTGCATGTTCGGCAAACGTAAACCCCGTGGGCCACGTCGTTATGCATTGGGGATGCATACCGCAGCTCGCCTACATGTTCCAGCGACCATCCAGAGTTCTCAGTCAAACTTGATGAGGAATGGAACGCTCTACCACATTTCCTTACCAACCTCGTGCCCAGCTTGGGACCTGGTTACAGAGCACGCACAGTTGTGTTTGGTGATCACATGCTTTATGGAGAACACGTTCCGCCTTTTGCAATGTGACTACTGTCTTTGAACAAAAACGTCAGTTATGTTCGTATCATTGCATGTTTCTTTGTTACCATCTGTACCATGCAGCAGCAATTATTTCTATTTTGCTTGACAGTGACACAACATGTGAAAGTTACTTTGGCCCGGAGTTTCGCAAAGCACTATAATCGAAAACGAAAAAGGTCTGACGGGGTCTATTGGGGTGAAGTGAGACCACGGGGGCTGATTCCATACCACTGTGGCGGCTGCTTTATTGTATGAAGGACAGAATTTAGTTGAAAGTACTTGATCTTCATTTCTCGAGTATATGCTGAAGATTAAAGTTAATGTGAACCGGTACTTTCAGAGACTAAAATAAAGAGCTCCTGCAAACGCTATTTACTATTCTAAAGAAATGTGACTGGGATCCTAGAATACGAAACTGACTACAACTGTATGTAAGCAATATCGGTTTCTGGTGCTGCATTTATGACAATATGAGAATAGGGGGGGGGGGGGGGCATAGGATAGTGTACCTACAAACACATCTTCTTTCTTGGTCGGTGTTTCAGTTAGTCACCGATTTTAGAACTATATGAAGCAACGCGTACTAGAGGACGCGGTAAGTAGTTCCTGGCATTTTCGACTGCTGCTGTTTTGGGGCCTGAGGTTTTGTTTTCTGCAGGGTTTGCAAATATAACGAGTTCTACATATTTAGTGTTGTGTAATATATTAAAGATATTTGGAGGATACTGTCTGTTCTATGGTTAAAGAATTTTGTGGTGAATAAAATATTGTTTAATTTTGACTAGTTACATAACATGTGGATGAATAAGTTATAGTTCGTGAGTCACAAACCATCTCGTACCTTCAAACGGAAGACCTTGCACCATGGAGTATATGAGATTTGCAAAAGAAGTAAGTTTATGTAATGTATTAACGAAGTTACCAGTCTCGAAAAGGGAAATTTGTGATAGCTGCAACAGCTTCTATTTCAGATCGTTGTTAACTTCTAACTGGTTTTTGATAAAACGATTGATTTCGCTTGCTGATTATTCTTGTGTAGTAGAGTAATAACGTAAGACATTTCTCATAGAGAAATACACTACTGACAAAATTTTTTCTCGATTGCAACGATTTGAACTGATATTTGTACCTAGGTACATGACCATGTTGTATCTTGGAACAGTTTCTCATTTGTCAAAAATCTTACTTTTCCGGAGTAATTGTAATTTCAGAAAGAAAGTGCACCACTCCTAAAGTGAATGCTGTCATTTCAAAATAGAATAACAAAATGGAGTAAAGGTCTATTAAAGTGTGAAAGTCTGAAGTGTGTTCCACGGTAAAACACTTTTCGCTAATAATTGTCAAAACTAAGAACAAACACAAAACGCTGTCCAAGCATATAAACGATCGATAGTCGAACTAAAAATCTGAATGCCGGGTGTTCGGACAAACTTCTAGGACTTGTAGAAGGGAGACAGGAAAGAATATTTTGAGTACAAACCCATGCCCAGGAATGTACCGTTTCAGTTCTACAATGGTTTCAACTTCGATTTTTAACTCATCCACTTCTGTTTGAGGGATTAAATTACGCATAAGGCAATACAAAACAATTCGAAATGAAACATAACGGAACACCTGTTTATCACTTAAGCACATTTGTTTGTGTTAAGACTCCTCGCCCTGTCCATCTGTGACCATATCGTTTGTTCAGATGTCTGCGAACTGCACGATACAAGTGAGTTGGTGCATCATCATGCTGAAACCACATTTCCTGATGGGCAATCAGAGGCACAGCTTTCAAGAACGGCCCCAATATCTTTTGTAGAAACATAAGATATGCAAGACCAGTTAGAGTGGAAGGAGGTACGGCCCAGTTACACGACAGTCTGGAATGCCTGCCAACAAACAAATATCCAACAGGCACCGAAGCCTCGGAATGTGCTTAGCATGAGGGTTTTTGGCTGCCAGACATGGCTGTTTAGCGCATTCAGAACACAGTCCCTCCCCAGTGAACTCACATTTGTCTGTGAACAGGAGTAGTTGGGTAAGGAAAGGATCAGCACATTTTGTTAGCGCAGGTTGCCTACATCAGGAGCAAGCATACATTCAGTGGAAAACCTATTGGTCTCTTTTGATTGACAAGTCCTTAACTTACTATTTTGCTAAGTGGATTATGACCATCTGAGGATAATCTGTCATTCCAAGAAACCCTCCACACTCCTCCCTTCCGTCTCCTTCTCCCCACTTCTCCTCCTTCTCCACAACCCCTCTGGAAATTGTCTCGCAATTCAAGCACACTTATGATATGGACCCATTTGACTAAATAATTAAATCGACCAATTAATTAACCCCTCCCTATCTGGGACACCCCCAGCAGTTCCCCTCCCCTCCCCTCCCCCTCCAGGAATTTGTCTGGAAAAAGACCCAATTGATTGGCTAGCAGGTGGAAAATTGATTGCAGTGTATGGAATATTGTTTAACCCTTTATTTGGCAGTGTTGCTTTCAAGCAACATCACATTTACCTTGGCCTTATGGGACAACAAACTCTTCCCAGTGCATTTTACTGGCATTACTGCCTCCAGGCAACATTCCTTTACACACTGCCAACGCCAGATTTTGTAATAGCTTAAGGTTTTCCACACGAGATAGCAGTTTGTGCAGTGGTGTTACAGAGATCTCCTCGTGTGAGCAACAGAGGTGTCTCATTTTGGTTCTAAAAGAGTGGATTTAAATAGATTGAAGAAAAACTGCTAAGATTACTGGCAAGATATACCCATAGGTAAGTTTACAGCAGAAATATTTCAATCTTTGTTTGGAAATACGTAAGTAGTATAAAACTTTTATGTTGCCTGTGAGCAACATTCCCTATAGTTGGGACATGTGCCATTAGTATATTACACATGTTTACGGTGTGACAGAGAAGATATATTTATTTTTAGGGGCTTTTTAGCAATGGATTCCAGAATATTTTATGGAATTGAAAAAGCGAGAGGAATAGTAGTTCCACTAGAAAACCCGACTTTGTCTGATCTAAGTGAATCTGAAGACACTGAACTCGAAGCTTTGGCAGGCTGTAATGATTCCAGAGCGTCAATCTCAGTTCCATAACCAAGTTATACCAGACACTGATTCTGATTTAGGAAGTGAAATCTCAGAAGCTGAACATGTGCAAGGACCTTCTGCAGTGAATCCTTCTAGTGCAAGTGGCAGTCAAGTGAAAAAGTAAATTACAAAAGCAGTCACTTACATGTGGGTAAAGGAAGATACAACTGCTAGGGCAGAAAGTCTCTCTCCTGTGTTTTCTGATGAAGGCAATACACCACTGGGTTATTTCAGAAGATTCTTTGATTCAGAACTAATTGACAAAATTGTGCAGGAAACGAACTTAAACTCTGACCAACGAATTACACGTCAGTAAACAGCAATATAAATTAAATAGAACAATTTTTCGGTGTTCTGATATACATGGGTCTTGTTTCTATGTCTTAGTAGACTGACTATTGCTCTCAGTCAATGAACTGTGAAAAATTCACCAGCATTTTCAGTTTGAAGCGCTTTCAGAAACTCCGCCGATACCTGCATTTTACGAGCAATGAGAATGCTGTGAACTGTTCTGAAAGACTTTTGAAAATAAGACCTGTTCTTGAGTCAATTGTATAGAACTGCCGTGAGCAGAAACAAGAGTCGGCATTTTCTACAGATGAGAAGATGGTTGCATATAAAGGTACAAGAGCAGGTAATTTGCGCCAATATATTCAAATAAGCCACACAAGTGGCGTTTTAAGATTTTTGTTCGTGCTGGTGTGTCTAGAGTTGTCTATGATTTTCTTCCCTATACTGGCAAGGGGATGATAACTGATCTTGCTGATGACGTGAAAATAATGGAATTGGAATACTTTTATTTTGACAATTTATTTTGCAGCCTTGAACTTAAAACATACTTAAAAAACATCAAAACATTGAGTCCATGGGCACCATAAGGAAGAACTGAATAAAGAACTGTCCTCTACATGACGAGAAGCGGTTACTGAATGACGAGTCAGCTATGACTACAGGAAGGACAGTCACTCAGACCTCATTTTAGTAAGGTGGGCAGGCTATAAAATCGTGACACTTGCAAGCTCGTTTTTTGGTGTCCAACCACTCTCAACAGGAAAACGATGGGACAGCAATCAAAAAAGAATTGATGTGCCCTGTCCCAGTAATGTACGTCAGTACAACAAGCACATGGGAGGAGTTGATCTTGCTGGTATGCTGATAGAGCTCTACAGAGTACCAATGAAAACTAGGCGATGGTACATGAGAGGGTTTAGATTTATTCTAGATCTGAGTGTTTTAAATGCTTGCCTGCATTTTCCGAAGAGAATCTCTGGACAAAAAGACCTCATCAAAGTCATTTAGGGCAGATACTGCCAATGGTTTGATATTTTCAGGTAAAAGTAAAGTAGGAAGACCTTCAACAGACAAACCACCACCATAAAAGAAGAGTAGGAAGGCAACAGCTCCGACTGTTACACAAGATGTCCGATTTGATAATATGGAGCATTGGCCTGTATACGGTCCCAAAGGTCGTTGTCGTTATTGTCCGTCTGAATATTCTACAGTCATGTGTTCCAATTGCAATCTAGTATTGTACTTCGATCCAAAGAGGAACTGTTTCCAAAAATTCCATTGCAAGAAGAACAAGAAGGGAAAATGAAACAGTTCTATTACACAGCAGGAATGCATAAATGTGTTTATAAATTAAATTATTCACGTACGGCAAACATTTTGCTTGAGGTTTTCGGCAAACTCCTTTTTCCTATAATATGTATAAGTGTGATCTACTGCTGGCAATGTTGCTTGTAAGCAACGTTTCATAATTTTCATAATTTTTGTCAAAAATTTCTAAAACTGACTGAATTGTATTTCTTTAAGTATAATAAATAGATATAAGCACTTAATTTTTTTTTATTTTCACCATTTGCCAAATAAAGGGTTAAAAAGTTTCTCATACACAAGACAATGTGTGAAAGATTCTTTATTTAAACAATTTAAGGGATACAAGGCAGTGTATATCATACAGTTCATTTATTTACTTTAAATATTTAAATAGACAAAATTCCATTCCCTACAAATTCTTTGAGGGTGAGAAGATACTTGGAATATTAAACAACTTCGAAATTTTTTTTTAGCCCACACGCCCAAACACTTCACTGGGCTTGTCATTCCACATATTACTATATTTGGAGGCCACGCTACCCCTGCTCAGGTCTGTGACTGGCCACTATGAGAGCAGACGTTGCAGTAATCCCCAAACAAAAGAGCTTCTGATGGTGGCTGTCCTTTATTATTTGATTGCTGAGAAATTCCTGTTCAAGCACATGCGCTCTCTCTCTTTCCCCTATCCCCCTCTCTCTCCCTCCACCCCCCCTCCTCACAACCGGTCATGTCCTGTAGTGTAACCCTGCTAGGACTGCATTCACCATTGGCCATGGTCGGATCGAATCACACACAAAGCAGCATTTACCTAGTAAACCCCACCTGTTCATTTCTTAGAGTGAGGTAATATCTCCATCAGATTGATTGTCTAATTAATTAAATCGATGCCCTTCGTGTGGGACAGTTTTCCGTTGCTTTCTATTGGTGGATTACTAGGATTAGAATATTTGATGGGATTCGATCCTACAGCTTCCCAATTTCCGAACCCTACTGTTATTTTTTCCCGTTGCCTCCTATTGGTGTATACTGATACAGTTAAGTCATTTATAGAAAGTCCATTAAGCTGGAGGTAGCTGAAAATTTCAAATTTCAGCTCAGCTGCATGCTGTGTCCATAGAAAATCTGTGGAGATTTCGGACTGGTATGTGTGCTCGCAATAAAGCAACAACAATAAATTGATTAAACGGGGATTGGATATTGCGATTGGATTTTTAAATCTTTGTAGAATTCCTAAATTGGTTCTCTCCACTACATTCGGAAGGAGGAGGAGGAGGAGGAGGAGAAAGGGTGTGTTAGGGGGTAGGACAAAGACACAGAAAATACCACAATCCAGGCCGTAGCAGTAGTTGTCATGGCCAGATGTTGGATATCGCTGAAATACATCCTGAATGCACATGCCCAGTGTCCACACGTCACTCGCCAATCTCCTCATGAGCAACCAGCGCCAACGCTCAGAGGTCGGACGGCCGTAGCCAGTTTGGTGGACGCGTGTGTCCGCCAGAGTGCACCACCCTGACGTGGAGGGCGTCTGGAAGTGATTGGAATGGTAGGAATTAGGATGTCATCAACATGTTCATTGCCAACACTTGGCAGTTATCGATATTGAATGACTCAATTTTCCAAGGGGAATACATGCAACACATGCGATCACAGAGACAGCCCAATGCACACTGTGTATTAGTTTGCTGTTTAGCTATCGAAAGGGCACTGTGGCTGGGACTTACTCCTGTAGCTGTGTGCAATAACCGACTAGCTGGCCTACTGGAACTTTTCGTTGTAACCACCGATTGCCAGAAAAGCCCATTTGTTCTGGCCACATGCCTCCTCTGGCACACGCCTCACATTCGAAACCGCGTCGTCCTAGGAAACCATCAAAATTTATTTATCGCTGTAATTAGAATTAAATATTACACTTGCAGCCCTAATCTCATAACATTGGACACCGACTCTGGAAATATCCCCCTTATAATTGGGTACAGGTTAACACATAAAATGCTTCATCCTCCTTGGGGGTATTGGTGCATTAGTACAATGGACATCCAGCTCACAAAATAGTTTGATTGGGGTGATCATGTGCCATCACTGTGGATTTTTAGAGTATAAAAGGAGGTGTGATAGGAGCAATCGTACACCTTGCATGTTTATTATTACTGGAGAATATAGACAATATTGGTTGTTGTTTTCGTCTTCAGTCCTGAGACTGGTCTGATGCAGCTCTCCATGCTACTCTATCCTGTGCAAGCTTCATCATCTGCCAGTACCTACTGCAACCTACATCCTTCTGAATCTGCTTAGTGTATTCATCTCTTGGTCTCCCTCGCCGTTTTTTACCCTCAAAGCTGCCCTCCGATACTAAATTGGTCATCCCTCGGTGTCTCAGAACATGTCCTACCAACCGATCCCTTCTTCTAGTCAAGTTGTGCCACAAGCTCCTCTTCTCCCCAATTCTATTCAATACCTCCTCATTAAGTATGTGATCTACCCATCTAATCTTCAGCACTCTTCTGTAGAACCACATTTCGAAAGCTTCTATTCTCTTCTTGTCTAAGCTATTTATTGTCCATGTTTCACTTCCATACATGGCTACACTCCAATACAAATATTTTCAGAAACCACTTCCTGACATTTAAATCTATACTCGATGTTAACAAAATTTTCTTCTTCACAAACGCTTTCCTTGCCATTGCCATTCTATATTTTATATCCTCTGTACTTCGGCCATCATCAGTTATTTTGCTCCCGAAATGGCAAAACTCCTTTACAACTTTATGTGTGTCATTTCCTAATCAAAATCCCTCAGCATCACCCTCGTTTTGCTTTTGTTGATGTTCATCTTATACCCTCCTTTCAAGACACTGTCCATTTTGTTCAACTGCTATTCCAAGTCCTTTGCTGTCTCTGACGTTCGCCGATGACATTGTAATTCTGTCAGAGTTTTTATTTCTTCTCCATGGATTTTAATACCTACTCTTAACTTTTCTTTTGTTTCCTTCATTGCTTGCTCAATATACAGATTGAATAACAACGGGGACAGGCTACAACCTTGTCTCACTCCCTTCCCAACCACTGCATGCCTTTCATACCCCCCGACTCTTATAACTGCGATCTGCTTTCTGTACAGATTGTAAATAGCCTTTCGCTCCCTGTATTTTACCCCTGCCACCTTCAGAATTTGAGAGATAGTATTACAACCAACATTGTCAAAAGCTTTCTCTAAGTCTACAAATGCTAGAATCGTAGATTTGCCTTTCCTTAATCTTTCTTCTAAGATACGTCTTAGGGTAGGTATTGCCTCACGTGTTCCAACATTACTATGGAATCCAAGGTGATCTTCCCCGAGGTCGGCTTCTACAAGTTTTTCCATTCGTCTGTAAAGAATGCACGTTAGTATTTTACAGCTGTGACTTATTAAACTGATAGGTAATTTTCACATCTGTCCACGCCTGCTTTCTTTGTGATTGGAATTATTATATTCTTCTTGAAGTATGAGGGTATTTCACCTGTCTCATACCAAATGGTAGAATTTTGTCAGAACTGACTCTCCCAAGGCTGTCAGTAGTTCTAATGGAATCTTGTCTACTCCCGGGGCCTTGTTTCGACTCAGGTCTTTCAGTGCTCTGTCAAGCTCTACACGCAGTATCATATCTCCTATTTCATCTTCACCTACATCCTCTTCGATTTCGATAATATTATCCTCAAGTACATTGCCCTTGTATAGACCCTCTATATACTCCTTCCACATTTCTGCTTTCCCTTCTATGCTTAGAACTGGGTTTCCATCTGAGCTCTTGATATCCATGCAATTGGTTCTCCTTTCTCCAAAGGTCTCTTTAATCTTCCTGTAGGCAGTATCTATCATACCCCTTGTGTGATAAGCCTCTATATCCTTACATTTATAGTCTAGCCATCCCTGCTTA
Organism: Schistocerca gregaria; assembly: GCF_023897955.1. Taxonomy (NCBI): domain Eukaryota; kingdom Metazoa; phylum Arthropoda; class Insecta; order Orthoptera; family Acrididae; genus Schistocerca; species Schistocerca gregaria. The sequence goes on along the minus strand of NW_026062114.1, from coordinate 13,475 downwards.
GTCATTTTCCACTTGCTGTCGATCTCATTTTTGAGACGTTTGTATTCCTTTTTGCCTGTTTCATTTATTGCATTTTTATATTTTCTCCTTTCATCAGTTAAATTGAGTATTTCTTCTGTTACCCAAGGATTTCTACTAGCCCTCGTGTTTTAACCTACTTGATCCTCTGCTGCCTTGACTATTTCATCCCTCAAAGCTACCCATTCTTCTTCAACTGTATTTCATTCCCCCCATTCCTGTCAATTGTTCTGTTATGCTCTCCCTGAAACTCTGTACAACCTCTGGTTCTTTCAGTTTATCCAGGTCTCATGTCCTTAAATTCCCTCCTTTTTGCAATTTCTTCAGCTTTAATCTTCATTTCATAACCAATAGATTGTGGCCAGAGTCCAAATCTGCCCCTGGAAATGTCTTGCACAAATATTGGTAATATAAGTTTTATCGAAATAGGTATGATCTTTAGCAGCACGAATTTAAATGTTGTGGTGTCCTAACAGAGGATGGAGGGAAGACAGGGGTTTAAGGTCAGTCTACAAGTTCTGAATGGTGAGAAGTAAATGCCGGCAGACAAATATCCAGTGAAGGGAGGTTGATGATTTGGATCAGCGACAAACGGTGTCACAGGGCATCTACAAGAGATGCAGATGTTGAGACTCGATACTTGCAGCAGGGGTCGGATTAGCACATTTGATTTGTGTTCAGACTATCTATTACACTGAATGCTAATTCTAAACATTAGAAAAAGTAAAGGAGGCGATTTGTTGCACAACACAAGTCAATATCTAAAGCCACGGGAGCTGCACTACATGAGTCTGCAGACAGCCTCTCTCATGGATCATATCAGCACATGGAATTGTTTTTCAACGGCTGGCGCGGATGATGGATGTAGTGGAGTCTCATACAGGTACTAATCGACTGCTACTATATTTTTAATGATCGGCCTATCCAAAATTCATGCATGTGGACCATAAGGGAAAGGGCAAGTCTTGGGATTTTTAATAGTTTGGTGTACAATAAACGCAAATATTCTTGTAGAATATCAGACAGTACATGGGATGTCAGCACTACGACCACACCTATGGGAAACTTTGAAGATAAATTGAATAACGCATTATACGAGGTTTTTCTCGAATTTTACCGATTTCATCACGAAATACTGATGTGAAATACGTTGAAATTGAGGGAAATGCGACAAAATATGTAAAATCACAAAAAACCAGTTAAATATACAAAATTAGAGAAGAATGCCATGTGATATGAAGCTAGCGAAATCAATAGGACTCCATATTCTGGATGAGGGTGGTAGAATGGCGCCACATAAAGACACCTTAATAGCGGAGATGGCAATATTATCGTGCACAAGAGCAATACAACCTAAAATCGAACCATTACATCTGTGTGCAAGAGGAAGGTTACAAGGGGCAATGGTAAACTGTAGGACTGTTACACATTCTCTGGCGCTGCCTATAGTGCTTATTTCCTTCTAAGATGTCGCTGTTCCTTCGTATGCATTTTTGCCTGCTGACGACCATTTTATGGGACTGTTGTGAAAAGATCACAATTTCTGAACTGTAATTGGCCTTCATACTTTTACAGAGGTGTATGACACCAGGTGTTTACAAAGTTGGAGTGTTTGTTTTACAAAGAATTAATGCCTTCTTTGGCGTGATAAGTAGTAGTTTTATCACCTTACAGTGCGTCACCATAGTTCACCATAAAGAAACTCACAGGAAGAATGTATATCATGCGCTTTATTGCACTGGAATATTAACAGCGTTGTATTCCACAAGACTCAGAAGTCACAAGCAGCACAGCTCTAGCAATATAGCGTGTTTAATGCAGGACCATGTAGCCCTTGGAATGTGTTTATGTTCCACGATAATTTCTCTCTTTCTGATACCTTACTTGTATGGGCGCCAAACACAGGACCAATAATTTGGAATATTTTATATGAATCTACTGTGCTACCAGTTCTAAACTACATTCGTCTGGAGCTCAATCATGCACAAATTTCTTCTTTACGATCATCTGTTATATCATCACAACACTTTCATATCTACCATACACCGATAAGGGGTGCTAACCTCTTCGACATGTCTGCATCTGGAGATGCGCTGTGAGTACGATTGGTGTAGAATAGTCTCCCTGAACACCTGTTACGGATTCAGCTCTCTCTGTTCCTTCACGAGACCTGGGGTTTAATGGGTATAATAACCTCCTACTTCTAGTCAGTTGAAAATTAAATAGGAGACAGTTTTTAGGGAGGGTTGGTCAAAGACAGTGCAAGGAGACCTTTCAATATCCAACTTTATCTAATCAATGCAAGAATAGTCTGTGACCCACATCCACGCAGGGAAAGATGGGCAATCGTAATACTAAATTACGCAGTATGATCAAACTGCTAGAAATATGTAGATAACCTAACTTCATGAGTAGAGATGCTGTCTGGTCTACTTTGTGCAGTACATCCGTTCATCGATAATTCTTGTACATATGCACCAGTTATGTATCTACATTCGCAATGGTACTCGCAAAGTAGAGAGGGGCAGTTTAGTGATGATGCAGAACCTGGGAAACATGCTACCATGTCACTGGTCCGCGTTGATGTTATGGAAAACTGATAATATTGCTGAAATTGATAGCACCATCAACTGTGGTGCTTATTACAGTGCATCGGTGGCATCTTTTCCATCTACTGGTACATGGTTGATTACCACATAATGATTGACCGACTCCACCTGTTTGAGGGGGAGAGAGTCTTTATGAGAGCAACACGTTCCAGGGATGACCAGCACTGATTCCTTATATTGCAGCTATGTACGTGATATCTGTTTCAATCATAATGGAACACCAAGACGTCTGCTACCCCCTTCACTATTGAAGATGAGATTAAATGTACAGGTCATCACCTCTGTATAGCTGTTTGGAAACGCTCCACAATGCCGCAAACTCTTCCAGTTTCCACATGTTGTGATGTTTTCCACATTTTTGTCAGTAAGAAACACCGCCTCTCTCTTATTTCAACCATCCTGTGTGCTGTGAGAACAGCATCATAGTTTACACCATGCAATGTCCAGCTTTCTGTGAGAGCCAATGGATCGAAATGTGTTTATGTCGGTTTAACACCTGACACAGACCTTGAAGTCATGGTGGATAAAAAAAAAAACGTATGGCGGTGTACAAAGCTGCAGACATATACTACTTCGATGTGTTACAGCGGAAAGCAACATATCAAACAAAGGCCCAATGACACTATTTTTTAATTGATAGTCTGTGGGATATGGTGGTCCTACAGTGCAGGTCCTGAAGCGACTTCGATCACTGGTTACCTGCTCCAGTCGAGCAGTACCTGTATATTTTCAGTAGGATCTCCACATAGCACACAGACGGTACTTGTTTTTGACATATCGGAAGAGAGGAACACAGTAACACCTTATCAAATTCTCTATTGGGTGAGAGTGAAGTTTTTATAGCTCATAGTTTCTTTCTATTGGATGGTACAAAATAACGAAGATAGAGATAACGTTTTCGTGACAGATAGAAATGCACCCTGAGGGATGCTGTGCGCTAAGTCCGCCGCTGGCGGCCGGAGTGGCCGTGCGTTCTAGGCGCTACAGTCTGGAGCCGAGAGACCGCTACCGTCGCAAGTTAGAATCCTGTCTCGGGCATGGATGTGTGTGTGATGTCCTTAGAACTAATTAAACCTAACTAACCTAAGTTCTAGGCAACTGATGAGCTCAGAAGTTAAGTCGCATAGTGCTCAGAGCCATTTGAACCATTTGTAGTTTGAAAACATCCCTCAAAGCTGTAGCAAAATCATTGTCCATCTTCTAGTTGACATATTATGTGGAGTCTACCTAACTTTCCTCATAAACACTACTGTAACTGCTGGTACTGTCTTTCCTACTAGCTTGTGTCGCAGGAGAAAGCTTTGTTTGGCACTGGCTTTACACATTGCACCCGGTTAGCAGAGCTACGACAAAATGTTCCCATTTCCACCACACGGTAAAAAGATGGTCCCGTTGCATTAACTCAGCTCTCCGTGTTTGTCTCTCCAACTTCGGCTCAGTTACGACTCAAACTGTGATGACCACATGGACAAGGCTGCAGTGAGATCGTGGCAGAGGCCGAGGGAGAGTTACAAGGTGCAGAGGGACTGATTAAAATCACGATGGAGTTTTGCCGTACAGGGTCCTTAGCAGACAGGATCGAAAGAGGTAACTAGTTTTGAGATAGGAGAGTGCCGTGAATATAATCTACCAGTGGCTGTAATCATGAAAATGTGAATCTCGTGTCACTGTGGCCTCCCGTCGGGTAGAGTGTTCGCCGGGTGCAAGTCTTTCTACATCTACATTCATACTCCGCAAGCCACCTGACGGTGTGTGGAGGAGGGTACCCTGAGTACCTCTATCGGTTCTCCCTTCTACTCCAGTCTTGTATTGTTCGTAGAAAGATGTATTGTCGGTATGCTTCTGTGGGGGTTCTAATCTCTCTTATTTTATCCTCATGGTCTCTTCGCGAGATATACGTAGGAGGGAGCAATATACTGCTTGACACTTCGGTGAAGGTATGTTCTCGAAACTTTAACAAAAGCCCGTACCGAGCTACTGAGCGTCTCTCCTGCAGAGTCTTCCACTGGAGTTTATCTTTCATCCCGTAACGCTTTCGCGATTACTAAATGATCCTGTAACGAAGCGCGCTGCTCTCCGTTGGATCTTCTCTGTCTCTTCTATCAAACCTATCTGGTGCGGATCCCACACTGCTGAGCAGTATTCAAGCAGTGGGCGAACAAGCGTACTGCAGCCTACTTCCTTTTTTTTCGGATTGCATTTCCTTGGGATTCTTCCAACGTATCTCAGTCTGGCATCTGATTTACCGACGATCAACTTTATATGATCATTCCATTTTAAATCACTCCTAATGCGTACTCCCAGATAATTTATGCAATTAACTGCTTCCAGTCGCTGACCTATTTTGTAGATAAATAAGGGATCTATCTTTCTATGTATTCGCAGCACATTACACTTGTCTACATTGAGATTCAATTGCCATTCCTTGCACCATGCGTCAATTCGCTGCAGATCCTCCTGCATTTCAGTACAATTTTCCATTGTTGCAACCTCTCGATACACCACAGTATCACCTGCAAAAAGCCTCAGTGAACTTCCGATGTCATCCACCAGGTCATTTATTCTGAAAAGCAACGGTCCTATGACACTCCCCTGCGGCACACCTGAAATCACTCTTACTTCGGAAGACTTCTCTCCATTGAGAATGACATGTTGCGTTCTGTTATCTAGGAACTCCTCAATCCAATCACACAATTGGTCTGATAGTCCGTATGCTCTTACTTTGTTCGTTAAACGACTGTGGGGAACTGTGTCAAACGCCTTGCGGAAGTCAAGAAACAGGTCATCTACCTGTGAACCAGTGTCTGTGGCCCTCTGAGTCTCGTGGACGAATAGCGCGAGCTGGGTTTCAAACGACCGTCTTTTTCGAAACCATTGCTGATTCCCACAGAGTAGATTTCTAGTCTCCAGAAAATACATTGTACTCGAACATAATAGGTGTTACAATATTCTACAACTGATCGACGTTAGAGATATAGGTCTATAGTTCTGCACATCTGTTCGATGTCCCTTCTTGAAAACGGGGAGGACCTGTGCCCTTTTCCAATCCTTTGGAACGCTTCGCTCTTCTAGAGACCTACGGTACACTGCTGCAAGAAGGGGGGCAAGTTCCTTCGCGTACTCTGTGTAAAATCAAACTGGTATCCCATCAGGTCCACCGGCCTTTCCCCTTTTGAGCAATTTTAATTGTTTCTCTATCCCTCTGTCGTCTATTTCGATATCTACCATTTTGTCAACTGTGCGACAATCTAGAGAAGGAAGTACAGTGCAGTCTTCCTCTGTGAAACAGCTTTGGAAGAAGACATTTAGTATTTCGGCCTTTAGTCTGTCATCCTCTGTTTCAGTACCATTTTGATCACAGAGTGGACATTTTGTTTTGATCCACCTACCGCTTTGACATAGGACCAACATTTCTTAGGATTTCTGCCAAGTCAGTACATAGAACTTTACTTTCGAATTCATTGAACGCCTCTCGCATAGCCCTCCTCACACTACCTTTCGCTTCGCGTAATTTTTGTTTGTCTGGAAGTCTTTGGCTATGTTTATGTTTGCTGTGAAGTTCCCTTTGCTTCCGCAGCAGTTTTCTAACTCGGTTGTTGTACCACGGTGGCTCTTTTCCATCGCTTACGATCTTGCTTGGCACATACTCATCTAACGCATAGTGTACGATGGTTTTGAACTTTGTCCACTGATTCTCAACACTATCTGTATTTGAGACAAAATTTTTATGTTGAGCCATCAGGTACTTTGTAATCTGCTTTTCGTCACTTTTGCTAAACAGAAAAATCTTCCTACCTTTTTTAATATTTCTATTTACGGCTGAAATCATCGATGCAGTAACCGCTTTATGATCGCTGATTCCCTGTTCTGCATTAACTGATTCAAATATTTCGGGTCTGTTTGTCACCAGAAGGTCTAATATGTTATCGCCACGAGTCGGTTCTCTGTTTAACTGCTCAAGGTAGTTTTCAGATAAAGCACTTAAAAAAATTTCACTGGATTCTTTGTCCCTGCCACCCGTTATGAACGTTTGAGTCACCCAGTCTGTATCCGGCAAATTAAAATCTCCACCCAGAACTATAACATGGTGGGAAAATGTACTCGAAATGTTTTCCAAATTATTCTTCATGTGCTGAGCCTGGGGTCCTATAGAGACATCCAATTACGATGTCTGAGCCTGCTTTATCCTTGACCCTCACCCAAATCATTTGACAATTCGGATCTCCGTCAATTTCCTTCGATACTATTGCACTTCTTATCGCTATAAACACGCCTCCCCGTTCACTGTCCAGCCTGTCTCTGCGGTATACATTCCAATCTGAGTTTAGGATTTCATTACTGTTTACGTCTGGTTTCAGCCAACTTTCTGTCCCTAGTACTATATGGGTTCTGTGACCGTTTATTAATGAGAGCAGTTCTGGGACCTTTCTATAGACGCTCTTGCAGTTTACTATTAGCACATTAATATTGTTATACCCTGTTGCATTTTGCCTACTCCTACCTTGCCGCGTCTCAGGAGGCGTCTTGTCGGGCCTAGGGAGGGAATTCTCTAACCTAAAAACCCCCATGTGCACTCCACACGTACTCCGCTACCATTGTAGCCGCTTCCGGGCTGTAGTGCACGCCTGACCTATTCAGGGGGACCCTACATTTCTGCATCCGATAGCGGAGGTCAAGAAATTTGCACCCCAGCTCTCCGCAGAATCGTCTGAGCCTCTGGTTTAAGCCTTCCACTCGGTTCCAAACCAGAGGACCGCGATCGGTTCTGGGAACGATACTACAAATAGTTAGCTCAGATTCCACCCCGCGAGCGAGGCTTTCCGCCTTCACCAATTCCGCCAACCGCCTGTACGAACTGAGGATGACCTCTCAACCCAGACGGCAGGAGTCATTCGTGCCGACATGAGCAACAATTTGCAGTCAGGTGCACCCAGTGCTCTCTATCGCCGCCGGTAGGGCCTCCTTCACATCTCGGATGAGACCCCCCGGCAAGCAGACAGAGTGAACACTGGCCTTCTTCCCCGTCCTTTCCGCTATTTTCCTAAGGGGCTCCATCACCCCCCTAACGTTGGAGCTCCCAATAACTAATAAACCCCTCCCCCCGTGTGCCTGCTCGGACCTTGCTGAAGGAGCAGCCACATGTCCACTCACAGACAGAGCGGGTGATGCCACACGGTTAGCCTCCACATTGACCCTCCGCCTCGTGCGCCGCGAACGCTACTGAACCCGCCACTCCCCTTGCGGAGAGGGTGGCCCAACCGCGCCCGGTACCCGAGAAGATATCTTGACAGCAGGGACAGTGGGTGAAGCATGTAACACCTGGGGTGTACCTTGCGACGCTCCAGACTCCCCACTGCCGCTACACTCCGAGGTAGCAGCCTGAAGACGGATGAACGCGGCCATCAACACGCTCAGCTGTTCGCGAAGAGTGGCCAGCTCCTCGTGCGTCCGTACACAGCAGTCACACATCCTATCCATCCTAAGGAATTAATTTACTGAAGAGACTTAATAAACTTTTAACTAGACTGCTAATTCACTAAAGGCGGCTGATTATTGACTAAACTGTGATTGCTAGCCACTTCTTGTAGAAAACAATGAAAATAGCACTACCCGTCTCTGGACTGTATTGAAAACAAACACTAGCACTACTGGCACTATGGCTCACTAAAGGGACTCTCTCTGACTGTATTCAAAACTAACACGAAATCTATGGAACACTATTAATAGCAGTCGACAATTAAAGCTTCCTAAAAGCAAAAACACACGGTAAAAGAAGTGACAAGTAAGAAAAATACAGTTAATACTTAAATAACGTAGCTCGCTGCACAGCAGACGTGAAGCAGACGGCGGTTAGGACGACATTTTCGGTTTGACGCCACTTCGACGAGTTGCGCGTCGATGGGAGATGAAATGATGATGGTTAGAACAACACAACATCCAGTCCCTGAGCGGAAAAAAATCTCCAGTCCAGCCGGGAATCGAACCCGGTCGCTTAGGATTGACATTCTGTCGAGCTGACCACTCAGCTACCGGGACTGGACGCTGTAATCATTAAGACAACGCGATAGGATGCACCCAAAATATGTGGCTGAATGGTACTAAATTCCAGACAGCATTTCTGGCTGAAAGCTTGACACTAAAGACCTGAGAAGTCATGGGATTTTATACATATTTTATGAGGTCCATCTAGTGATGCATTTTTAAGTGATTGCTCATATAACATACCATCCACTGTATGTGATCATTCTCAATCAACCATCAACCTCCCCTATAACCACGTGGATATATCGCAGAACCTCTGTTACACTGTCTACGTACTATCGATATAGAAGACGCTACAAATACTGTTTGTTAGTGTGACAAATACGTAGCAGCTGCAAGAAGCAGTTGCAAATATTGGACTAGTACCATGTTTCTTAGCTGCATCACTTTCTAAATTCGGTGATAGTGTTGATTTTATTACGGGCTTACATCGCTAGCAATGTGCACCTACACTTTCGGTCTGTTAATACAGAAACCGCAATCACTATCCACGTTCAATATCTTGGTATTTGTGCGGAAGACTACTTTATTCAGAAGCACTAGCATACCTCGATTTATAAGGAAGGTATACTTTTCAGCATGGATATCGTTGTTGATACTTGGGTGTCTGTAGAACGATGACCGATTTTTATGCGGGGTTACAATAACACGGTCTTTGCGATCGTGTTTTTAATATCTGGTAGCTCATAGGACGATTATTCCTCTCTTCCTAAGACACACATGCAAGGTAAACAAATGAGGCATGTCGATCCATCGCGGTTTTCCACTGAATATTGCTTGGAGCCACCAGCATTCAGTTACTGGCGAAGTATTGTACTTAGTAGGCAGTGTGAATGGCAGGTTTATAAAGCTAGTTTTGGGGGTGTGAAGTGACTGTGGTTATTGTTTCAACATGTACAAAGAAAACGGCTGTGTCCAGTCATAAGGGAGATATGGGTTTGACATGGGGGATTGCAGTTTCAAGGCATCGATAGCCATAAGGAGGTGCCCAGTCATAAGAGGGTTATTGATATTTCCAGAGCCACAGTCTTCAGGAGGAGGTGTTTCTGTTACTTCGATCTCTTTTTAATGTTATCAGGTTGGGGCTGCAATCGAACTATGTGATTGTAATTACAGTGATAAATACGTCGCTGATTTCCTAGGACGACAAAGTTCGTCATGAGGAGCACGCGGCAGAGGTAGACTGTGGCCAGAACAAATGGGTTTGCTGGCTAAAAGCTCTTGCGAGTGGTAGAGACAAAGAAAAGTTCAGGCCAGCGGACTAGTCGTTTTTTGCGCACAGCTGCAGGACAACTCCCGGCGATTATGCCCTCTGGATAGCTGAATAGCGAACTGATACTCAGTACGAGTTGAGCTGTCTTTTCGATCGCGTGTGTTGCATGTATTCTCCATGGACCATTGAACAATTCAGTATTGATCACTGCCAAGTGTTGGTCCTGAACGCATTGATGAAATCCGAAGTCCTACCACTCCAATTATCCCTGGACGCCGCCCATGGCTTGGATGGTGCATTCTGGTATACACGCACATCCATGGCTGCTACAGTTTTCTCTGGCCTCTGAGCGTTGGCAATGGCGGTGTACGAGGGGACAGGTGCGCTGTGTGTGGACGATCAGGAGGTGGTTTAAGTGTGTCAGGTTTAGTGCTTCTCAATACATCACAGTGATCTCTGTCTTTCAGTGGTATTTGCTGTTGTCTCTATCATATCAGGCAGTAGACCCTTCCTTCTCGTTCTCCTCCATCTCCATCTCATTGTAGCACCAGTACAAACCCTCCACAGATTGTTTATAGACATAGCGTGCAACTGAACTGAACTTCGAAATTTTCAGTTATCTTCAACTTAATGGACTTTCTACCAAATGACCTAACTGTACTAGTATCGACCGATAGGAGGCAAGTGAAAAAAATAACAGTAGGGTTTGCATACTGGGAGGTTGTAAAAATGGCTGTGAGCACTATGGGACTTAACAGCTCAGGACATCAGTCCCCTAGAACTTAGAACTACTTAAACCTAACTAACCTAAGGACATCACACACATCCATGCTCGAGGCAGGATTCGAACCTGCGGCCGTAGCAGTCGCGCGGTTCCAGACTGAAGCGCCTAGAAACGCTCGGTCACTCCGGCCGGCTGGGAGGTTGTAGGATAACATCCCATCAAATATTCCAGTTCTATTATCCACCAATAGGAAGCAAGGAAAAACTGTCCACAAAAAGGGTATCGATGTAATTAATTACTCAATCAGTCAGATAGAGTGCGGGAATATTTCCAAGACATCCACACCTGGGGTTTACCAGGTAAATGCTGCTTTGTTTGTGGTTTAAACCAACAATGACCAACGGTGCGTACAGTCCTGGCAGTGGCACACTACATGACGTGACTGCTTGAGAGAGAGAGAGAGAGAGAGAGAGAGAGCATGTGCTTCAAGAGGAATTTCTCAGGTATCAAATATCGAAACTTTGCCATTAGCTGAAGCTTTTGTTTAGGGATTAGTGCAACTTCCGCTCTGCCAGTAGCCAGTCATGGACCTGAGTGGGAGTAGTGCAGCCTCCGCATGAAGAAATAGGCGAAATGGCCAGCCTCGCGAAGTGGTTGGAGGTGTGGTCGCACAGTGCTATGAGGTTGATGAAAAGGATTTTCAACAGTGTAATAACGCTTGGAGAGTTATGTTGATGGAATTCCTTGCACAATTGGGATAATAAAGCGCCACAATTGTTTAAATATTCCGAACTACATTGTCACCATCAAAATTTTCCAAGCTCTCGTAAACGACGGCGAGAAATATTTACAGAAATTCTAAATAATTCTAATCATTCTAATATTTCAAATATTTCCCCCTATGAGTGAATATAAATTGGTTCAAGAATCATGAAAGAAGGTTGTATACATGGAAGAAGCTTAGATATACTAGAAGGTATCAGATAGATTATATAATGGTAAGACAGAGATTTAGGAACCAGGTTTTAAATTTTAATGACAAAAAATAAGGTTCAAATGGCTCTGAGCACAATGGGACTTAAAATCTGAGGTCATCAGTCCCCTAGAAATCGGAAATAAATAAACCTAACTAACCTAAGGACATCACACACATCCATGCCCGAGCCAGGATTCGAAACTGCGACAGTAGCGGTCGCGCGGTTCCAGACTGTAGCACCTAGAACCGCTCGGCCACTCAGGCCGACAAATTGTAAGGCATTTTCAGGGGTAGATGTGGACTCTGACCACAATCTATTGGTTATGAATTGCAGATTAAAACTGAAGAAACTGCGAAAAGGGGAGAATTTAAGGAGATGGGACCGTGGATAAACTGACTAAACCAGAGATTGTACAGAGTTTTAGGGAGAGCATAGGGGCACAATTGACAAGAATGGGGGAAAAGAAATACAGCAGAAGAAGAATGGGTAGCTCTGAGGGATGAAGAAGTCAAGGCAGCAGAGGATCAGGCAGATAAAAAGACGAGAGATGCTAGAAATCTTTGGGTAACAGAAGAAATATTGAATTTAATTGATGAAAGGAGAAAATATAAAAATGCAGTAAATGAAGCGGGCAAAAAGGAATAGAAACGTCTCAAAAATGAGATCGGCAAGAAGTGCAAAATGGCTAAGCAGGGATGGCTAGACGACAAATGTAAGAATGTAGAGGGCTCATCTCACTAGGGGTAAGATAGATACTGCCTACAGGAAGAAAGGAGAAAGGAGAACCACTTGCATGGATATCAAGAGCTCAGATGGAAACCCAGTTCTAAGCAAAGAAGGGAAAGCAGAAAGGTGGAAGGAGTATATAGAGGGTCTATACAAGGGCAATGTAATTGAGGACAATGTTATGGAAATGAAAGAGGATGTAGATGAAGGTGAAATGGGAGATATGATACTGCATGAAGAGTTTGAAAGAGCACTGAAAGACCTGAGTCGAAACAAAGACCCGAGAGTGGACAACATTCCATTAGAACTACTGACAGCCTTGGGAGAGCCAGTCCTGACAAAACTCTACCATCTGGTCAGTAAGATATATGAGACAGGCGAAATACCCTCATACATCAAGAAGAATATAATAATTCCAATTCCAAAGGAAGCAAGTGTTGACAGATGTGAAAATTACCGAACTATCAGTTTAATAAGTCACGGCTGTAAAATACTAGCACGAATTCTTAACAGAAGAATGGAAAAACTGGTAGAAGCCGAACTCAAGAAAGATCAGTTTGGATTCCGTAGAAATGCTGTAACACGTGAGGCAATACTGACCCTACGGCTTATCTTAGAAGAAAGATTAAGGAAAGGCAAACCTACTTTCCTAGCATTTGTAGACTTAGAGAAAGCTTTTGACAGTGTTGACTGGAATACTCTCTTTGAAATTCTGAAGGTGGCAGGGGTAAAATACAGGGAGCGAAAGTCTATTTTCAATTTTAACAGAAACCAAATGGCAGTTATAAGAGTCAAGGGGCACGAAAGGGAAGCAGTGGTTGGAAAGGGATTGAGACGGGACTGTAGCCTCTCCCCGATGCTTTGACAGAGTTACAATGTCATTCGCGAACCTCAGAGACAGCAAAGGACTTGGAAGAGCAGTTGAACAGAATGGACAGTGTCTTGAAAGGAGGATATAAGATAAACATCAACAAAAGCAAAACGAGGATAATGGAATGTAGTCGAATTAAGGCCTGTGATGCTGAGGGAATTGGATTAGGAAATGAGACGTTTAATGTAGTAAAGGAGTTTTGCTACTTGGGGAAAAAAATAACTGATGATGTTCTAATTAGAGAGGATATAAAATGTAGACCGAGAATGGCAAGGAAAGCGTTTCTGAAGAAGAG